>NC_069503.1:119457556-119757370 GCF_027579735.1 Bombina bombina
ACATTAATGCCTCTGTTTATAGGATATAGTAATGCTGTAAAGATAAGAGACTATAGAGGGTTAACGGATGTGTTTTTTTTTTTTTTAATGTTTATCTTATTATTTGGAGCAGATATAAATATAAGGTTTTAAGGCCCTTTTAGACGTTTTAACAAATTAGTAATATAGTTGTTTCTATGTTTTAAGAAATTGTATAGTGTTATTGTATAAGTATGTGTTATGTTTTTTCACATTGCGCTTGGGGAGCTTTTGCCCATAACAAAGATGGAGTAAGGGCGTTTGTATCTCTGTGTCCCAAGATGCAGAAATTAGAGGAGTAGGGGGGCGTCACCTACCTCTGAAGAAGCAACCAATAGCGTTGTGAAACGCATCAGGCCACACCCTCCACTTGTGTTAGGCTAACTTTTAGTGCTATGGCACGCTGTGTATGATACACACTGTGGTGGGATATTTTGTCACAGTTTTAACTTGTGGATGCATTGCATCAACTGATTGTATATGGTTTTATACACATATGTTTGATTTTGAATAAATATCCATATATGTACATTCCCCTCCTAGTCCATTCGTTGATTCCACAGAGTCCCCTTCCTGCTTTGAATCAAAGCTTTTTACAGCACCCGGGGAGTCAGTGTTTTTCTCCTTAACGGTTCATCTTCTGTTTTGGAGGAATACAGAGACACACAGAGAGGATTCTCTGGGCTATGATTAGCCTCCCTGCTGTTATCATACCTCATACTTGTTGAGGGTTATACAAGTGAGTGAAAGTTTAGCTTGTCTTTCCTCTTTCTTTTTGGAATTTTACATACTACACCAGATTGGATCCAGTTGTCTGTGCACCCTTCCCTCTTCTGTTTGTCTTATATGTATTCATATATGTATCTATGTCTGTAAATACATATATACACACATAAATACATAAGTACACACTTGAGTCCTTGTAATTTTTTCTGCCATTTAAAAAAAATGTTTTATTAAGTGTTATTAGTGTAACTGTACTTTGAAATGTGTTTTTGATGTGTTTTGTGAAACAGTTGACCAGAGCTTTGAGGATGCGATAATCATTCTAGCATATATTGAGATTGCACTCATGGGTTACTTTCAACTTGTAATTCGCTAAACTTGATGCGTGCAAACACCTGTAACAAACCCCTTTTGGCTCAGGCTTAACTGTTAGCACGCCACATTTATAATCTGGCCCTACATTTTTACTTTCAACTTGTAATACCAGCGATAACCTGATAGCGCTATTTTTTTTACCATGAACGTAGTTAGTGAGGGATAAACAAATAACACAACACTTGTAATCTAGCACTAAGTGTGTTAGTGTAAAGTTAGATTAAATCAGACGTTCTGGTTGGAAAAACCTTTATTTTTTTGTATCTTGTGATACTTACCAAAAGGAAATGATCACACTGAGCCGGGGAAAAAATTATATACATACACCAAAAAGCCAGCGGGTAAATGGAGATTCCTCTAACTCCAAAAAGACAACCAACACAAGACAAACACAGTAGTGTCAGAAAGACACCACTGTTAGACCCCAGGCGCTGCTAAAAACAGCTTAATTTGGTGAAACAACAAATATATTATTTTATATTATAATCAAAACAAATATATAAAAGACAATAGATATAGATAAATAGCTTACCGGGAAAATGAATCATAAAATAAATGTAAATTTATTGGAACAATTTCACACATTCAATTCATACATACAATATATCACAATAAAATACCTTCAATATACGCTGATCAGGCGTTCACAAGTGTAGTAACAAATTATAAAACTAAGTCTCCCTAACACAGTTGATATATAAAACTAAATAAATGCTAGAAAATACTAAAAAATAATGATCCCTGAGATATGGTGTAAACGAAGATCCCAGAGAAAGAATCAGAATAAGATCCACATCAGCTGGAGATAGGAGTCGTCTGGAGCTGCAATGAGATTGAAACCCAGATCAAAAGACAGGAAAAGAGCCACAAATTATGGTGTTCACTTATTACTTACACCATAATGGTTCTCTGTAGTCCCAGGCTCTTTTTTTCTTCTCTCTTAGTACTTTGCAGATAATCGCCGCAGTCTCCCTTCTTCCAGGTATATAGCAGCACTTTGCGGTGAATAGACCAGGACCGCTCACAGTTGTTCATGCAGTCTCGGCACTGGTAATTTCATCAGGATCACCTGAATAGTGGAAAAGGTGGGCGGAGCAACGTGTTTCAGCCCGTTCTGGGCCTTTGTCAAGCTTGGGACTACAGAGAACCGTTATGGTGTAAGTAATAAGTGAACACCATAATTTGTGGCTCTTTTCCTGTCTTTTGATCTGGGTTTCAGATTTTATTTTATGATTCATTTTCCCGGTGAGCTATTTATCTATATCTATTGTCTTTTATATATTTTTTTTGATTATAATATAAAATATATTTGTTGTTTCACCAAATTAAGCCTTTTTAGCAGCGCCAGGGGTCTAACAGTGGTGTCTTTCTGACACTACTGTGTTCGTCTTCCCAAGAGTTTTCTATTTTTGATTATTATATTTTTTAAATTTATTAAAAACAATCATATTAAAAAAAATTAAAAAAATCCTTTCAGTAACATTGTACTCTTTTGTAACATATGCAGAAAATGACTAATGCAATAACAGTAGATACATTAACTGAACGAAAATTCTGATTTAAAAGTAGTGAGTTAAAGGGATAGTAAAGTCCAAATTAAACTTTCATGATTCAGATAGGGCATGTCATTTTAAACAGCTCTCTAATTTACTTTTATCATCAGATTTGCTTTGTTCTCTTGGTATTCTTATTTAAAAGCTAAATCTAGATACAAACTTTCACTGTGAAAAGGAATCACAAAACAAAGGCACCTCCTAGTGTGATATAGTTAGTGCAACTGGATAATGTGAATGCCAAAAAGATAGTCACAAGTGGAGCGCCACCCAAGTCTGATGAAACAGACAGCAGTCTGAGAAACGCGTTGCTATCTGTGTTTTTTTAATTATCAGTGTCATATGGTTGACATCTGTGTTTTATATATACCATTAAATTGTGGAATTTTAACCTTCTCTGAGAGTTTGAGCTTATTCGATCCATTGAGGACACCGGAGAGACCGGTATACATGCTGTGCCAGTGAGCTGGGACACTGCAGGTTCCCAGTCTGCTTGACTTAGCACAATTGGATGCTGCTCCACTTACAAGTATCTTTTTGGCATTCCCATTATCCATTTGTACCAACTATATCACACTAGGCGGTGCCTTTGTTTTGTGATTCCTTTTCACAGTGAAAGTTTGTATCAAGACCATTTACCTGGCAAAGAGCTGACTTCTCATTGGGTGTGACCAACAGATCATACATCATCTGTATAATACAGGAGGAATATCAACATCTAAAGGACCTTTGTACCTTTGCATCCACTTAAGGATTGACTCCTGGAACAGATAAGAGTCAATAAGAGCATTTGTGCTTTTGCATATATTTTATTACTTTTGCATATCTATTAATATATATGTTTTACTACATTCAATATTAGTATATTACCACAATTGTCCTTTAGTCTTTGGTGTGTATGTCTATATATATCTATCATTATACTCATTTGAGTTAAAAGGTCACATCAATGATTATCTTATCTGTATTTGCGCCCCCCTAGAGTTGCCACTTAGTTTGTGTGACAGGATATCAAAATCTAAATGGGCTCATATGTTAATTTCTAAACCTTTGAAGGCCGCCTCTCAGCTGAATGCATTTGACAGTTTTTTCACAGCTATGGAGCGTTAATGTGTTTCATACAGACAACATTATGCTCACGCACATAGTGTTTTAACTAATTGCCTGAAATGCAAGTCTATCAAAAGAACTGAGATAAGGAGGCAGTCAGCAGAAGCTTAGATACAAGGTAATTACAGAGGTAAAAAGTATATTTCTATAACTGAATTGGTTATACAAAACTGGGGAATGCTAAATAAAGGGATTATCTATCTTTTTAAACAATAACATTTTTGGTGTTTACTGTCCCTTTAAAGTAGATGCTGTACTGAAAATTTGACAGGACAGGATTTTTTTTAATGAAATATATTGTGAAATGTGTAGGATAATGCAGACTACAACATGCCTCATTTGGATAATATAGACACACCCCTGTCAAAGCTTGCTTAGCATAATAACAAAATAATACTAAAACCCCATAAAATAAAAACATGTTTTTTTACATTTTATCACAATCTTTCATGACCCTTTAAACAGAGAGCGAATTATATGAATGGTTTACAAAATGATGCCAGTGTTGGGATTGGAAGGGACAACTTGTAACAGAGCAAAAACATCATATAGCGGCTAATGAAATGTTATACTGCAGTATCCAAGTTTTTCTAATCTTCGTACCACTGTGTGAATTAAAGGGATATGAAACCCATATTTTTTTCTTTCATGATTCAGTTAGAGCAGCAATTTTAAGCAACTTTCTAATTTATTCCCATTATCAATTTGTCTTTGTTCTCTTGGTATCTTTATGTGAAAAAGCAAGAATCTAAGCTTAGGAGTAGCTCCATTTTTGGTTTAGCATCCTGGGTAGCGCTTGCTGATTGGTGGCTAGTAAAGCTAAAATTCAATTCATGTAATTTTAAACAACTGTCCATATTACTTATATTGGAATATATATAAATTGTAAAGTTGTTTAAAATTGCGTGCCCTATCTGCATTGGGAAAGTTTAATTTGTCTTGACTGTCCCTTTAATTTTCTTGCAGGTGATTACTATTTATGTAGTACCCACCTGCTACCTATAGGGGCATGTCCCTAATAATTTGACCAATTCATCATAGTGAAGTTGGGTATTAGATATAGTTTCTACAAAACCTCCTTCCTTTCCAAAAACAACATCCCTTATGTCCTTTATCACTGCTGATCACATTCCCATGCATTTCTCTGGGCTATCACTTCCATTCTAGGAAAACATGGGGTTTTATGTAACTTTAAAGTGGGAGGATACTCATTTACCTCCATATAGAATATAAACTATCACCTGTAATCTTAACACATTTGTGTCCCATCATTTAAAGTTTTTTTTTCTAAAACCAGAGGTACTGTATCTGCATTTGACCATTTCTACCACATGTTGTACACATGAAATAACACAATAATAAAATTAAAGTACTGGTTGTGTCTGCTCAGAACCAGCAGTTCTCTGTGGCTACTGAGACACCTAGGGTTATAAAACACATAGTCTTGCAGGGTCACAGTGCTAAAATAATGATAATTTATTAGGACAATTTGTTATTTTCTGCATTACATTGCCCTTTAATGATTTAAAAGACACTAGTTTTGTAAAAAAAAAAAAAAAAAAACTATAAATCTTTCCACAACCATTTCTCATACTCTGTACCACCGTGAGCTTACTGATGTAGTAAAGCTGAAATGCATTTGTAGAAAGCTGTTACACATTATGCATCTGTGAGAGGATTCTCACTCTGGTGAATGTTCTGGTGCTTTAGGAAAGCTGGCTTCTTCATAAATCCTTTTCCACATACTGTACATGTGAAAGCCTTTTCCCTTGTATGAATAGTTTGGTGCAATCTAAGTTTTGACTTCTCTGCAAAGCTTATCCCACATTCTGTACATGAAAATGGTTTCTCTCCTGTGTGAATTTTTTTGTGCCTTTGAAGAGCTGTTTTATGCATAAAACTGTTCCCACATTCAGTACAAGTAAATTGCCTCTCATTTGTGTGGATGATTTCATGATTTCTGAGATGACTCTTTAATTTGAAACATTTTCCACACTCTGCACATTCAAAAGGCCTCTCCCCTGTATGAATCATTTGGTGTCTTAAGAGACCTGACCTGTCTCTAAAGCTTTTATCACATTCTGTACATGTGAATGGTTTCTCTCCTGTGTGGATCTTTCTATGAGATATGAGAACACTCCCACATGTAAAACTTTTCCCGCACTCACTACATTTGAAATCTCTTTCTCCTGTATGAATCTTTTGGTGTATTTGTAGATTTGATTTGTGGTTATATTGTTTCCCACATTCAGAACAAGCAAATGGTTTCTCTCCTGTATGGATCCTTACATGAGATATGAGGAAACACTTATGTGCAAAACCTTTGCCACACTCTGTACAAGTGAAAGGCTTTTCTCCTGTGTGAATCGTTTGGTGTTCTAGTAGACCTGACCTTTCTCTAAAGCATTTCCCACATTCAGTACAAGCAAATGGTTTCTCTCCTGTATGGATCCTTACATGAGATATGAGGAAACACTTTTGTGCAAAACCTTTGCCACACTCTGTACAAGTGAAAGGCTTCTCTCCTGTGTGAATCTTTTGATGTTCAAGTAGACCTGGTCTTTCGCTAAAGCATTTCCCACACTCTGTACATGTGAATGATTTTACCCCAGTGTGGACTCTTTTATGGGTTGCGAGCACATTCGCCCGTGCAAAACATTTCCCACACTCCCTACATTTAAACGGTTTCTCTCCTGTATGAATCCTTAGGTGTATTATGACACCTGATTTTCGTGTAAAGTTTTTTCCACACTCGGTACAAGTGAAAGATTCATTCCTTTTGTGAATCACTTGCTGTGATTTGAGATTTTCCATTTGTTAAAGTTATTTTGATCACTCAGTAAAATTGAATAGTTGATCTTCTGTAGGAGTCATTTCTTTATCTCTTCACAAACTGTCTGTCATCCAAGATCTGTTAATTAATCTGTTAGTACTTTTAGCACTCAGTAACTTTTAGCTTATGCGGTATCAGGCTGATTCTCACCGTTCTCTGGTGTTGTGTATAATATTCTAGCTATTTTCTACAAAGGATAAATAAATAAAAAAAAAAGGGAAAACTGGTGGTTACTAATGGTGAGATTGGTCAGGGGACAAACAATATTATACTCACACTATTGCTAAAGATACCACCTGCATAGAACATTACAATAAATACAGACTCTCAGTTAAAATAAATTACTATTCATACATTTACTTAACTATATGTACAACTCAAATTCACTAAATATAAATGTAGCGCAAATGAACTTGCTAAATTACCTAATAACCAGTATGGCATTTTTTTTTTTAATAATAATGAAACGCAATCATTTTCTTTTGTGATTCAGACAGGGCATACAATTTAAAAAAAAGTATCCAAATGATGTACATTACCAAATTTGCTTTGTTCTCTTAGTATCCTTTGGCTAAAAAGAATACCTAGGTGTCATCTGGTGCTCTTGCAAATGGCTAACATTCTTTCAAAACTGCTGCCATTAAGTGCTCTAAACATGTGCACGCTCCTGAGCATACCTTTCTGCTTTATAACAAAAGTTCCCATGAGAACAAAGAAAATTTGACAAGAGAAGTAAATTAGTAAGTTGTTTAGAATTGCTGCTCTGTCTGAATTATAAAAGGAAATGTTGGGTTCCATGCCCCTTTAATGGAGCACACAACGTTTTGAACTTCTTTCACTTTCTGCTATGATATTTTTTTTTTAGCAAAAAAGTTTCTGCAGGTCATTTTTTAAATGAAATTTTAACTTTAGTAGTAACACTAAAGTAGAGATGAATTGCTGGAGAATAAAGCAATTTGTAAGGTTTTATAATATAATCCTACATAGAAACCCGGAAAACTGTTACAAGTTGAACTATGGCCCGCTATTACAAAAAATTAAAACTGATCTGGATTTATGGTCCTCACTATCTATCTCTCTTACAGCAAGGGTTAACTTGATAAAAACGATTGTCTTCCCTCGAATATTGTATTTGCTTCAAAATCTTCTTTTATTCTTATCTAATAAGGATATCTTAGATTTACAGCGATGGCAGTCTAATTTTATCTGGGGGAATAGGAAACCACGCATTGCGCTTAAAAAATTAATGCTAAAACGAGAGACGGCAGGACTAGCTCTCCCAGATTTAAGACTATATAACTGGGCTTCCTTGGCTAAAATCGCCTTTGAATGGATTACAGAATTAAATCGTTTTACATCATTAGATCTAGAGGTATTTCTAGTTACACCTTTTGCATTAAAGGCTATTTTGCATTGTCCATTAAAGAAATTACCTCTTAATATTACGAAATCAAGGTCGATAAAAAATATTATTATTGCATGGCAGAAGATCTGTAACTATCTTAAGGTATCTCCGGCATTCTCAGAGTTTCTCCCCATTGTAGAAAACCCAGAATTCTCGCCAGGTATTGCTCAAGGGGTTTTTAGAAAATGGGCTGAGCTTGGTCTTTGCTATGTGCGTCAAATTTTTAGCTCTGATAGATTAATGACCTCGGAAGGACTATTTCAGAAGTTTAATCTTCCAAACTCAAATTTATATGCTTACTTTCAATTGCGACATTTTGTTTTTTCACAGAAATGGGATAGCAAAGCCTTATCGGATTGGTCAGATATCACGAATATCATACGCAGATTCTCGTCAGGGTTTACACCAATTTCTTTAATCTACGACATTATGCTAGCCAAGCAAGGGGATCTGCATGAAAATAATTTATATAACTTTTGGAAGAGGTACTTTCTAGACTTAGAACAGAATAGGATAAAACAGAGTTTTGAGATGATAGATAAGGTATTAGTATCAACAGCATGGAAAGAATCACATATGAAACTTATAAATAATTATTATCTCTCACCGGAGAAAATGTCTAGATTTTATCCCCTACAAAGTTTTGCTTGCTCTCGCTGTGTATTTCCTAAAGCAGATATCCTACATTTATTTTGGGCCTGTCCAAAAATACAGCAACTGTGTTTAAAAATTTGGTTCTGGTATAGCAAATGTTATCAAGACTATAATAAGTATACGGCAGTGGATATATTTTTTCTCACAGGTTCTGATCATAGGTCTAAAAAGACAATCTAAAATTTTGAATATTATTATTTTAATTACAAGACATTTAATACTGAAGAGTTGGAAAGATCATGTGGCACCCAGCTTCTCAGTATTTCTTAAAGAAATACAATACCAGATCATATCATATGGTCTTTTCGACAGAAGCAAGGATAAACATCTTCTTGCTAGACTGGCTACCTGTGGTTAAATCCTACCCACTTTCAATTCAAAGACGTATCTTAGCCCCTTTCCTGAACTCCATCTCTTTTGCTGAGTTGGTGGTATCCAATTTGTTTCCTGCGAGTTGGTTGTCAGCTGCAAGGGAAGTGGACGTATGAGAAGGGTTAACATAGATATGTAAATTGTACTGGAGGATGGAGGGGGTACTAGGGGGGGGGGAGTTGGACCCGGGCGGGGAGGGGCCCGAGGGAAAGATGTTTTCTTCCTTTTTTTTTTTTTGTTTTGCTTTGTTTTTGTTTTGTTTGAGTTTTTGTTTTGTTTTATTGTGTGTTTTTCATGGTTAGAAAATTATTAGGTAATTTCATACTAGAGTGTCCACTATAGTTTTGTGTCTAGTTATTAAAATGGTAAAAAATCCCAGCAAGCCATACAGGACAATAAGTATGTTATATATTGGTAACGAACATTTTTATTTTATATTTTTGATAACCTTTCAATGTATGCCAATACTCTTTTTTGTTTGTATTTTAATATATACCAATGTTTACTAAGCCCTGTGTGGCTTATGAGTTATATTGAATGTCCATGTAATGTTTGCTGGCTATAAAAATAAATATAAAAAAAAAGAATTGCTGCTCTGTCTGAATTATAAAAGGAAATGTTGGGTTCCATGCCCCTTTAATGGAGCACACAACATTTTGAACTTCTTTCACTTTCTGATATGATATTTTTTTTTTAGCAAAAAAGTTTCTGCAGGTCATTTTTTAAACACTAAAGTAGAGATGAATTGCTGGAGAATAAAGCAATTTGTAATGTTTTATAATATATTGCAACAGCTGAAAATTGCAAATTAGCTGCAGAGAAAAAAATAAAAGAAATTTTCCTACGTTTTTAAAATGACTCTTGAATAAATTTGTTTCCTTTACTCTTGATCGAACATCACATAGTTATAAGGTAAAAATATAGTAATAAAAAGGTGCATTGCTCACAAGAACGTCTTAAATTCAGGAGTCACAGCTTTGCAAAACCAAACAAGGCTAGGGGGCAGGTTAAGCCCATGAGGGTCAGTCATCATAAAATTTTCTGTTGCTTTGCAGCACTGCTCCATATTTTACTATTCTCTTTAAAAAGCACTTCGCTTTGGACGCACTGTGTTATGGAAAACTAACAATAATTCAGTTGAGTCGGAAAACAGCATACACCCAACAGAGTGTAAGCAGGCACTAAGACAGGACCACCACGTCCCACTGAATCACAAAAAACAGAACATTTCGTGCCTACTATAGGCCCTTAGTCATGCTAAAAGGAGGCTAAGCGTGTGGCTCACAAGGACTGCACTAAAGGACCTTCTCCTTTAGTGCAGACCCTGGGAGCCGCCATGCTATGTATCCTGTGAAGAAGAGGATTAGCACGGCTCCCCAGTGCACATAGACAAGTATTTTTTAACTATTAAAAGGAAACAAATTAATAACGTCAAATTAGCATTATTCCTTTGTTTTCTTTAAATTTTGTGCTGCATTCGTTTAATATGAATATACGCATTTCGTTAACAAATATGCAACTTTTAAAATTTACTTTACTGTTATCAAATTTGCTTTGTTCTTTTGGCATCCTTTGTTGTATTCTAAATCAACATAGTCTCATAGGAGATCTGGAGCAGTGGTTGGCCTAGTGAGCAGAGGGCACTGGTGCAAGAATATTTTTGGGCCCACAAGACATATATAGTACACAATTATAAACAGCTTTCATTATACTTTTATTAAAGGGGCACTGAATCAATGTCATGATGATTCAGATAGAGCACACAATTTTAAGCAACTTTCTAATTTACTCCTATTATCCATTTTTCTTTGTTCTCTTGCTATCTTTATTTGAAAAAGAAGGCATCTATGCTTTTTTTGGGTTCAGAACTCTGGACAGCACTTTTTTATTGGTGTATTAATTTATCCACTAATCAGCAAGAACAACCCAGGTTGTTCACCAAAAATGGGCCGGCATCTAAACTTACATTCTTGCATTTCAAATAAAGATACCAAGAGAATGAAGAAAATTTGATAATAGGAGTAAATTAGAAAGTTGCTTAAAATGTCATGCTCTATCTGAATCATGAAAGAAAAAATTTGGGTTCAGTGTCCCTTTAATTTTCCTTCATTCTCTTGATATACTTTATTGAATAAGCAGCACTTTTGGGAGCTAGCTGAACACACTGGTAAACCAATGACAAGAGGTATATATGTGCAGCCACCAATCAGCAGCTCCTGAGCCTACCTTGGTATGCTTTTCATTCAAGGATACAAAAGAACAAAGCAAATTAGATAGCAGAATTAAATTGACAAGGTGTTTAACATTGTATGCTGTATCTGAATCATGAAAGAAAAATGTTAGCTTTATATCCCTTTCCAATCACGGCATGGCCTCAGGCAATGACTCCCCTGGGGGGAAAGCCGTGATTGGAGGTAGCCGGATTAGTCATTGCTGATGTGTGGAGAGAGGATCTCCAGGTGGGGAAGCTGCTCCGGCTTTGAAAAGAAGAAACGTACGTTTTTAAACAAAACGGCTGCTTTCTAAACTTTGATGAATGAAAGTGCCCTTTTTATTTTAATAGAATTTTTAAAAAAATGGGCTTTCATTCATCAAAGTTTACCTTCACTTTAAAGGGTGAACAATACTTTTTCTTTTACAGTATTTAAAATAATAATTAAAATAAATAATGACTATTTTACATAATGATTTATCCTCCATTAAACATTTTACAGGATATAATATCTTTAATTTATGGTTTCTTTAAAAGGATGTAACTATAGAAACCTTAATGTCTAAAACAACTTATAGAATTATTATTATTATTTAAAACACCCACCCCTGCTGATACTAAATAGTAAAACAGATTTTCTCAAGGTCCATGTTCCCCCAAAACGCACACAGGCAGATAAACCATTTTAGCTACAGAATATTAAATAGTTTTCTATTATTTTTTTATTTATTTTGTAATAAAGAAGTTAATCATTTCTGCAGGGCTTACTTTAGGGAAGAAGGGGATTCCTGTATGTGGTTCAGCTACAGCAGTTGCTAATCAGATATGTTATAAAGCAGTAACTAGTTCATCCCTTAGCTCCCCCCATCTCTGCCCTTGGCACAACCCATGTGATCACAACCGATTCTAGTTCTAGACCATACACACACCACCATGGCCTAGTACAGTCTGGTAAGGCAGAGTAGTGAGGTATAATTGCACTTACAAAATGGAAAGCACTTCCAGGTGAACTGGGACTTTACAGCCGCCCAGCAGACTGAACTCCCCTGCAAACTGGATGCGCTCCAAGTTCTAAGGTATAAGATTAGATAAATCCAAGCAGCAGCAAGTGTATAATAAAAACAACTCTTTAAATCTCTTGCCCTTGGGAAAACACCTGGCCCTGGCCAAACTGCCCCGGTACAAACTACTTTATTTGATCATTACTTTACAGGCCAAAGTACCCCCTCCACTAGCTTTTCTGCAGCAAATATTACAGACATACACAAAGTAGGTAAGGACCCCACTCTCCCAGCATCATATAGACCGATATCCCTTTTAAACGTCGACTATAAACTGCTAACCAAACTTTGGCTAATCGAGTAAAACACTTACTCCCACACATTTTACACCCAGATCAGTCAGGCTTCACTCCTAATCGATCTTCGGTAACAAACATTCGGAAGGTTTTCCACGCGATATCACACCATTGGTTAGCTAGACAAGACGGAACTCTTCAATCTCTTCCAGAGGCCTTCCTGCTATCCCTGGATGCAGAGAAGGCCTTCGATAGAGTAGAGTGGACCCATCTTTTTCACTCCATGGAAACTTTTGGTATATCAGGCCGCTTTACCACCTTCCTTAAAAATGTCTACTCTAACCCTGTGGCGTACCTACTGATTAATAACCTTTACTCCCCCCCCCCCCTGGTACCCCTCCATAGGGGAACATGCCAAGGCTGCCCCCTTTCCCCACTCCTTTTTAATTTGGCACTGGAGCCACTGGCGGCTCGCCTAAGAAATCTTTTCCCTGGTATCCAAATCAATTCCCATAAACTCCAAATAGCCCTCTATGCGGACGATATGCTACTCTTTATTTCAAATCTCCAAGTACATGTTCCAAATATTTTAGACACTATTGGATTGTTTGGGCAATTCTCAGGATACCAAATTAACATCTCAAAATCTGAAATCCTATGGCTACACCGTAAAACTGATAATGCTGAAGAGCTATATCCCTTTCGTCCGGTAAACTTCTACTTAACTTACCTTGGAATCCATATCTCAGCTAACCCACAGCACTGGTATTCTCAAAATGTATCTCCTCTAATCCAACAAATCAAGCTATATCTAAATACCTGGCAAAACCTACCACTATCTTTATTGGGTAATGATGGTCCTTCCCAAGATTTAATACCCTTTAGAAATGCTCCATTTTTTACTCCGACGGAAAGATATGGCCTTTTTAAATGCCATAATCCGAACCTTCCTTTGGAAGGGCGGCAAGCCACGCATAGGCGCACATAAGCTATATCTCCCCTACTCAAAAAGGGGGGTTAGGCCTACCAAATTTACTATACTATAACTGGGCCTCTCTAGCTAAATTGGCATTAGATTGGAAACTAAATACACAACACTTCTCCAATGCTCACTTAGAAGAAGCCTCATTGCCTTGGGTGTCTCCCGCTTTCCTGCCACATGCTGCTTTATCTGAGCTGCCAACAACTGTACAATACCATCCTATGTTTCGGGATATACTTCTGGGCTGGGACCCTAGCCATACAAAATATCTTCCTATCATAGGGAACCCAAGATTCCAACCTGGCATGTTATACCCCATCTTTCAGACTTGGAGAGATCTAAGCATAGACAATGTAGATAAACTATTAGATTATGCTACCAAATCTGTCCTACCTTTTGATGCCATATGTAGGAAATTTCTAATTCCATACACTAACAGATTTGCCTATTTCCAAACCCGACACTATATAAATCACATCCTACAGAACTGTGAGACATTTTGGACTGCCCCACCTTTAGTGTGTACTATTGCACAGTTTCAAACACATAATTTTACCATATCTTCAATCTATAGGAAGCTGATACATATTAGAATCCCTACCATGCTATCACACCTCTTTAACACCTGGAACAAGAGATTACCCACGGTATCCTCTGAGAAAATTATACTAGATAGCCTTACTCTCACCTGGTCCACGACACTAGCAGCTGACCTTAGAGAATCACAGATACGGGTTATTTACCAAGATTATCTTACACCTGGGAGACTGAGCACGTGGAGAAAAGACTTTTCAAATATATGTGGTAAATGCTCCTAACCCAAACCCTGACTTTCTGCATTGTATCTGGTACTGCCCCAAGGTTCGCAAATACTGGAACCAGGTCTCTTTCTGGCTCTCCAGGATCACAACTGCCCCCATCACACTTACGCCCATACAAGTGTTATTTCTAGATCAGGTGCCAGTTCCTAGAAAGGATAAGAAACTCCTCATTAATATTATACTTCTGGCAAGGAAATGTATTTCCCACAAATGGCTTCATAGAGAGGCACCTTCTATTAGGCTTTTGAAGCAAATGTTACTGAAATCGTTGTTGTATGAACAATATGATACTCTTTATGATGTAAGAGTAACTTGTTTCATTGTAAAGTGGAGACTCTTTTTAGAATCTTTAGATCTCCCAACCCAGAGACAGATACTTTACCCATTCAAAAACACCATATATATGCTGGAAGCGAACCTGCGAGGTGACTGGAATATCTGGTCAGAGGATGTGGAGCATGGGGGGAGAACGGGAAATGTACGATTTAACAATTGCAAGCTTAATGACGTCTAGTTTCTACTTCACGAAGTATTCTTATGGCTAGAAATGTAAATTACTGCTACACATAGCAAAGTTTGTTTTGGTCTTTTACTTTTTGTGTTTGTTCTCTCTTTAATAGAAGAAAAGAGCCCCACCCTAGGGCTTATGTGCAACCTAGGGTGCTTTAATTTTCAAAGGTTTTAAAAATTATATAAAATGGTTCAATAGGTATTGTGACTAATGTCTGCCCCACTAGTGAGGTAGACTCTGCTGGACACTTAACCAACTACTGACTGTGATTGATGCTTTTCCTTTGTCATCTATACTCAATTGCATGACCACGTAAGTGGATTGTCGTGACCCTGTATGTTGGAAATTATTTTTGTTTACCTGTTGACAAATAAAAGTTTTTTCTCAGCCTCTAAAGGGCTGTTTCCTGAGGCTATTGTTTTTTCTTTTCCAGTACTGTAACATCGTTGTACAAATGCTGTGTCACCTCTGGGTAGGAGAGTTACTGTACAGCACTGTGTATCATTATATAGATCTGAGTGACTAACACACACAGTGCAGTGTAATGTAACATAGTTGTACAGATACTGTGTCACCTCTGTGTAGGAGAGTTACTGTACAGCACTGTGTATCATTACATAGATCTGAGTGACTAACACACACAGTGCAGTGTAATGTAACATAGTTGTACTGATACTGTGTCACCTCTGGGTAGGAGAGTTACTGTACAGCACTGTGTATCATTATATAGATCTGAGTGACTAACACACAGTGCAGTGTAATATAACATAGTTGTACAGATACTGTGTCACCTCTGGGTAGGAGAGTTACTGTACAGCGCTGTGTATCATTACATAGATCTGAGTGACTAACACACAGTGCAGTGTAATATAACATAGTTGTACAGATACTGTGTCACCTCTGGGTAGGAGAGTTACTGTACAGCACTGTGTATCATTACATAGATCTGAGTGACTAACACACACAGTGCAGTGTAATGTAACATAGTTGTACAGATACTGTGTCACCTCTGGGTAGGAGAGTTACTGTACAGCACTGTGTATCATTATATAGATCTGAGTGACTAACACACACAGTGCAGTGTAATGTAACATAGTTGTACAGATACTGTGTCACCTCTGGGTAGGAGAGTTACTGTACAGCACTGTGTATCATTATATAGATCTGAGTGACTAACACACACAGTGTAGTGTAATGTAACATAGTTGTACAGATACTGTGTCACCTCTGGGTAGGAGAGTTACTGTACAGCACTGTGTATCATTACATAGATCTGAGTGACTAACACACACAGTGCAGTGTAATATAACAGTTGTACAGATACTGTGTCACCTCTGGGTAGGAGAGTTACTGTACAGCACTGTGTATCATTATATAGATCTGAGTGACTAACACACAGTGCAGTGTAATGTAACATAGTTGTACAGATACTGTGTCACCTCTGGGTAGGAGAGTTACTGTACAGCACTGTGTATCATTACATAGATCTGAGTGACTAACACAGTGCAGTGTAATGTAACATAGTTGTACAGATGCTGTGTCACCTCTGGGTAGGAGAGTTACTGTACAGCACTGTGTATCATTACATAGATCTGAGTGACTAACACACACAGTGCAGTGTAATGTAACATAGTTGTACAGATGCTGTGTCACCTCTGGGTAGGAGAGTTACTGTACAGCACTGTGTATCATTACATAGATCTGAGTGACTAACACACACAGTGCAGTGTAATGTAACAGTTGTACAGATACTGTGTCACCTCTGGGTAGGAGAGTTACTGTACAGCACTGTGTATCATTATATAGATCTGAGTGACTAACACACACAGTGCAGTGTAATGTAACAGTTGTACAGATACTGTGTCACCTCTGGGTAGGAGAGTTACTGTACAGCACTGTGTATCATTACATAGATCTGAGTGACTAACACACACAGTGCAGTGTAATGTAACAGTTGTACAGATACTGTGTCACCTCTGGGTAGGAGAGTTACTGTACAGCACTGTGTATCATTACATAGATCTGAGTGACTAACACACACAGTGCAGTGTAATGTAACAGTTGTACAGATACTGTGTCACCTCTGGGTAGGAGAGTTACTGTACAGCACTGTGTATCATTACATAGATCTGAGTGACTAACACACACAGTGCAGTGTAATGTAACAGTTGTACAGATACTGTGTCACCTCTGGGTAGGAGAGTTACTGTACAGCACTGTGTATCATTATATAGATCTGAGTGACTAACACACACAGTGCAGTGTAATGTAACATAGTTGTACAGATACTGTGTCACCTCTGGGTAGGAGAGTTACTGTACAGCACTGTGTATCATTACATAGATCTGAGTGACTAACACACACAGTGCAGTGTAATGTAACAGTTGTACAGATACTGTGTCACCTCTGGGTAGGAGAGTTACTGTACAGCGCTGTGTATCATTACATAGATCTGAGTGACAAACACACACAGTGCAGTGTAATGTAACAGTTGTACAGATACTGTGTCACCTCTGGGTAGGAGAGTTACTGTACAGCACTGTGTATCATTACATAGATCTGAGTGACTAACACACACAGTGCAGAGTAATGTAACATAGTTGTACAGATACTGTGTCACCTCTGGGTAGGAGAGTTACTGTACAGCACTGTGTATCATTACATAGATCTGAGTGACTAACACACACAGTGCAGTGTAATGTAACATAGTTGTACAGATACTGTGTCATCTCTGGGTAGGAGAGTTACTATACAGCACTGTGTATAATTACATAGATCTGAGTAACTAACACACACAGTGCAGTGTAATGTAACATAGTTGTACAGATGCTGTGTCACCTCTGGGTAGGAGAGTTACTGTACAGCACTGTGTATCATTACATAGATCTGAGTGACTAACACACACAGTGCAGTGTAATGTAACATAGTTGTACAGATAGCTGTGTCACCTCTGGGTAGGAGAGTTACTGTACAGCACTGTGTATCATTACATAGATCTGAGTGACTAACACACACAGTGCAGTGTAATGTAACAGTTGTACAGATACTGTGTCACCTCTGGGTAGGAGAGTTACTGTACAGCACTGTGTATCATTACATAGATCTGAGTGACTAACACACACAGTGCAGTGTAATGTAACATAGTTGTACAGATACTGTGTCACCTCTGGGTAGGAGAGTTACTGTACAGCACTGTGTATCATTACATAGATCTGAGTGACTAACACACACAGTGCAGTGTAATGTAACATAGTTGTACAGAGACTGTGTCACCTCTGGGTAGGAGAGTTACTGTACAGCACTGTGTATCATTACATAGATCTGAGTGACTAACACACACAGTGCAGTGTAATGTAACATAGTTGTACAGATACTGTGTCACCTCTGGGTAGGAGAGTTACTATACAGCACTGTGTATCATTACATAGATCTGAGTGACTAACACACACAGTGCAGTGTAATGTAACATAGTTGTACAGATGCTGTGTCACCTCTGGGTAGGAGAGTTACTGTACAGCACTGTGTATCATTACATAGATCTGAGTGACTAACACACACAGTGCAGTGTAATGTAACAGTTGTACAGATACTGTGTCACCTCTGGGTAGGAGAGTTACTGTACAGCACTGTGTATCATTACATAGATCTGAGTGACTAACACACACAGTGCAGTGTAATGTAACAGTTGTACAGATACTGTGTCACCTCTGGGTAGGAGAGTTACTGTACAGCACTGTGTATCATTACATAGATCTGAGTGACTAACACACACAGTGCAGTGTAATGTAACATAGTTGTACTGATGCTGTGTCACCTCTGGGTAGGAGAGTTACTGTACAGCACTGTGTATCATTACATAGATCTGAGTGACTAACACACACAGTGCAGTGTAATGTAACATAGTTGTACAGATACTGTGTCACCTCTGGGTAGGAGAGTTACTGTACAGCACTGCGTATCATTACATAGATCTGAGTGACTAACACACACAGTGCAGTGTAATGTAACATAGTTGTACAGATGCTGTGTCACCTCTGGGTAGGAGAGTTACTGTACAGCACTGTGTATCATTACATAGATCTGAGTGACTAACACACACAGTGCAGTGTAATGTAACATAGTTGTACAGATGCTGTGTCACCTCTGGGTAGGAGAGTTACTGTACAGCACTGTGTATCATTACATAGATCTGAGTGACTAACACACACAGTGCAGTGTAATGTAACAGTTGTACAGATACTGTGTCACCTCTGGGTAGGAGAGTTACTGTACAGCACTGTGTATCATTACATAGATCTGAGTGACTAACACACACAGTGCAGTGTAATGTAACATAGTTGTACAGATACTGTGTTACCTCTGGGTAGGAGAGTTACTGTACAGCACTGTGTATCATTACATAGATCTGAGTGACTAACACACACAGTGCAGTGTAATGTAACATAGTTGTACAGAGAGTTTCACCACTGGGTAGGAGAGTTACTGTACAGCACTGTGTATCATTACATAGATCTGAGTGACTAACACACACAGTGCAGTGTAATGTAACATAGTTGTACAGATACTGTGTCACCTCTGGGTAGGAGAGTTACTATACAGCACTGTGTATCATTACATAGATCTGAGTGACTAACACACACAGTGCAGTGTAATGTAACATAGTTGTACAGATGCTGTGTCACCTCTGGGTAGGAGAGTTACTGTACAGCACTGTGTATCATTACATAGATCTGAGTGACTAACACACACAGTGCAGTGTAATGTAACATAGTTGTACAGATACTGTGTCACCTCTGGGTAGGAGAGTTACTGTACAGCACTGTGTATCATTACATAGATCTGAGTGACTAACACACACAGTGCAGTGTAATGTAACATAGTTGTACTGATACTGTGTCACCTCTGGGTAGGAGAGTTACTGTACAGCACTGTGTATCATTATATAGATCTGAGTGACTAACACACACAGTGCAGAGTAATGTAACATAGTTGTACAGATACTGTGTCACCTCTGGGTAGGAGAGTTACTGTACAGCACTGTGTATCATTATATAGATCTGAGTGACTAACACACACAGTGCAGTGTAATGTAACAGTTGTACAGATACTGTGTCACCTCTGGGTAGGAGAGTTACTGTACAGCACTGCGTATCATTACATAGATCTGAGTGACTAACACACACAGTGCAGTGTAATGTAACATAGTTGTACAGATACTGTGTCACCTCTGGGTAGGAGAGTTACTGTACAGCACTGTGTATCATTATATAGATCTGAGTGACTAACACACACAGTGCAGTGTAATGTAACAGTTGTACAGATACTGTGTCACCTCTGGGTAGGAGAGTTACTGTACAGCACTGTGTATCATTACATAGATCTGAGTGACTAACACACACAGTGCAGTGTTATGTAACATAGTTGTACAGATGCTGTGTTACCTCTGGGTAGGAGAGTTACTGTACAGCACTGTGTATCATTATATAGATCTGAGTGACTAACACACACAGTGCAGTGTAATGTAACATAGTTGTACAGATGCTGTGTTACCTCTGGGTAGGAGAGTTACTGTACAGCACTGTGTATCATTATATAGATCTGAGTGACTAACACACACAGTGCAGTGTAATGTAACATAGTTGTACAGATGCTGTGTCACCTCTGGGTAGGAGAGTTACTGTACAGCACTGTGTATCATTACATAGATCTGAGTGACTAACACACACAGTGCAGTGTAATGTAACATAGTTGTACAGATGCTGTGTCACCTCTGGGTAGGAGAGTTACTGTACAGCACTGTGTATCATTACATAGATCTGAGTGACTAACACACACAGTGCAGTGTAATGTAACATAGTTGTACTGATGCTGTGTCACCTCTGGGTAGGAGAGTTACTGTACAGCACTGTGTATCATTACATAGATCTGAGTGACTAACACACACAGTGCAGTGTAATGTAACATAGTTGTACAGATGCTGTGTCACCTCTGGGTAGGAGAGTTACTGTACAGCACTGTGTATCATTACATAGATCTGAGTGACTAACACACACAGTGCAGTGTAATGTAACAGTTGTACAGATACTGTGTCACCTCTGGGTAGGAGAGTTACTGTACAGCACTGTGTATCATTATATAGATCTGAGTGACTAACACAGTGCAGTGTAATGTAACATAGTTGTACAGATACTGTGTCACCTCTGGGTAGGAGAGTTACTGTACAGCACTGTGTATCATTACATAGATCTGAGTGACTAACACACACAGTGCAGTGTAATGTAACATAGTTGTACAGATGCTGTGTCACCTCTGGGTAGGAGAGTTACTGTACAGCACTGTGTATCATTATATAGATCTGAGTGACTAACACACACAGTGCAGTGTAATGTAACATAGTTGTACAGAGAGTGTCACCACTGGGTAGGAGAGTTACTGTACAGCACTGTGTATCATTACATAGATCTGAGTGACTAACACACACAGTGCAGTGTAATGTAACATAGTTGTACAGATACTGTGTCACCTCTGGGTAGGAGAGTTACTGTACAGCACTGTGTATCATTACATAGATCTGAGTGACTAACACAGTGCAGTGTAATGTAACATAGTTGTACAGATACTGTGTCACCTCTGGGTAGGAGAGTTACTGTACAGCACTGTGTATCATTACATAGATCTGAGTGACTAACACACACAGTGCAGTGTAATGTAACATAGTTGTACAGATACTGTGTCACCTCTGGGTAGGAGAGTTACTGTACAGCACTGTGTATCATTATATAGATCTGAGTGACTAACACACACAGTGCAGTGTAATGTAACATAGTTGTACTGATACTGTGTCACCTCTGGGTAGGAGAGTTACTGTACAGCACTGTGTATCATTACATAGATCTGAGTGACTAACACACACAGTGCAGTGTAATGTAACATAGTTGTACAGATACTGTGTCACCTCTGGGTAGGAGAGTTACTGTACAGCACTGTGTATCATTATATAGATCTGAGTGACTAACACACACAGTGCAGTGTAATGTAACAGTTGTACAGATACTGTGTCACCTCTGGGTAGGAGAGTTACTGTACAGCGCTGTGTATCATTACATAGATCTGAGTGACTAACACACACAGTGCAGTGTAATGTAACATAGTTGTACAGATACTGTGTCACCTCTGGGTAGGAGAGTTACTGTTGCAACAATGTATCATGAAACACAGCACTCACTGCACAGCCAGGAACAGGTTTACCAAACCCAGTATAGATACATAGACACAGAAGTCGTTCCAGCTGGTGCTACAAAAGACTTTATTGTGCAAACAGGGATAAAAAGCGACGTTTCAGGCCCACACTTGGCCTTTTCTCAAGCTTAACCAAACATTAGTGAACAAACATTTAAATAGCCCTAATGGCGCCAAACATTGTGATTAGGAAGTGATAAAATGTTGCCCTCTAGTGGAGAACCATCATACAATATACAAATATACAAATACTAGTCCTAAAGCCCGTTCACACGGGCCATTTTTTGCATTACAGTGGTCCCACCCCTGGCGTTCTCTCCCTCCCACTCTCTTTTGCTTTCTCTCTCCCCCTCTCTTTTGCGCTCTCTCCCCCTCTCTCTCTCCATCTCCCCCTCTCTCTCGCTCCCCTCTCTCTCTCGCTCCCCTCTCTCTCTCCCCCCTCTCTCTCTTTCTCTCTCTCCCCCCTTTCTCTCTCTCTCTCCCCTCTCTCTCTCCCCCCTCTCTCTCTCCCCTCTCTCTCTCTCCCCTCTCTCTATCTCACCCCTCTCTCTCTCCCCTCTATCTCTCTCTCTCTCCCCCCCCTCTCTCTCTCGCCTCCTCTCTCTCTCGCCTCTCTCTTTCTCTCTCCCCTCTCTCTGTCTCTCTCTCTCCCCTCTATCTCTCTCCCCTCTATCTCTCTCTCTCCCCCCTCTCTCTCTCTCTCTCTCTCCCCCCTCTCTCTCTCTCCCCTCTCTCTCTCCTCTCTCCCTCCCCTCTCTCCCCCCCTCTCTCCCTCCCCTCTCTCCCTCCCCTCTCTCCCTCCCTCTCTCCCCCCCTCTCTCCCCTCTCTCTCCCCCCCCTCTCTCTCTCCCCCTCTCTCTCTCTCTCCCCCTCTCTCTCTCTCTCCCCCTCTCTCTCCCCTCTCTCTCTTTCTCCCCCCCTCTCTCTCTCTCTCTCTCTCTCTCTCTCTCCTCTCTCTCTCCCCCCTCTGTCTCTCCTCTCTCTCTCTCTCTCTTGCCCCTCTATCTCTCCCCCCTCTCTCTCTCCCCCCCCTCTCTCCCCCCCCTCTCTCCCCCCCTCTCTCTCTCTCCCCTCTCTCTGTGTCTCTCCCCTCTCTCTCTCCCCTCCCCCCCTCTCTCTCTCCCTCTCCCCCCCCCTCTCTCTCTCTCCCTCTCTCATTCTCTCTCTCCTCTCTTTCTCTCTCCCTCTCCCCCCTCTCTCTGTCTCTCTCTCTCTCCCTCTCTCTCTTTCCCCTCTCTCTCCCCCCTCTCTCTCTCCCCACATCTCCCCCCCTCTCTCCACATCTCCCCCCTCTCCCCACATCTCTCCC
This sequence comes from Bombina bombina, assembly GCF_027579735.1. Classification (NCBI taxonomy): domain Eukaryota; kingdom Metazoa; phylum Chordata; class Amphibia; order Anura; family Bombinatoridae; genus Bombina; species Bombina bombina. Next base: position 119,480,974 of record NC_069503.1, read on the forward strand.
CATCTCCCCCCTCTCTCCACATCTCCCCCCTCTCTCCACATCTCCCCACATCTCCCCCCTCACTCCACATCTCCCCCCTCTCTCCACATCTCCCCCCTCTCTCCACATCTCCCCCCTCTCTCCACATCTCCCCCCTCACTCCACATCTCCCCCCTCACTCCACATCTCCCCCCTCTCCCCACATCTCTCCCCTCTCTCCACATCTCCCCCCTCTCTCCACATCTCCCCCCTCACTCCACATCTCCCCCCTCTCTCCACATCTCCCCCCTCTCTCCACATCTCCCCACATCTCTCCCCTCTCTCCACATCTCCCCCCTCTCTCCACATCTCCCCACATCTCTCCCCTCTCTCCACATCTCCCCCCTCTCTCCACATCTCCCCACATCTCTCCCCTCTCTCCACATCTCCCCCCTCTCTCCACATCTCCCCACATCTCTCCCCTCTCTCCACATCTCTCCACATCTCCCCACATCTCTCCACATCTCCCCCCTCACTGCACATCTCCCCCCCTCTCCCCACATCTCCCCACATCCCTCCACCCTCTCTTGAGCTGTTTGAGCTCTCTCCACGGCCCTTCACGGGCCTTCATGCTAGGCTCCGCCCCTTTCACGGGCTTTCGCGTTAGGTCCCGCCCCCTTCACGATTGGCCACGCCCACTTCTGCTCGGCGCAGTCGGCAGAACAGGTAGGGACTTAGGCCAGTGTGTTTGTCCGCGTGCTGTCTCTACTGCGCATGACAGCTTCGGACAAACACACTTGGCCTTTTATAGTATAGGATATATCAAAGTGCTTATTGATGGCCCAAATTCTGCCACCTAGTGAAACAGCATCATATTGTTAAACAATTATATCTCTCATATCATATGTGTAAAAATCTTAATAAACTAAACAACATTTCAAAATTACATATTATTAAAAAATGATAAAATGCATTGAGAATTTCATTGATGTTTTAATAATCACAATATTAAATTAAAAATTATGTATATATATTAAGTGTACCCAAAATGGATCAATCATATTTGATATAGTTTTTTTAAACGATTAACTTCATCTTTATTTAGATTTTAAATCCATAGTTATATGTATACACTCATATAGTTGGTCATTATTGGCTATTCAACATAGCATATCTATTAAATTTATAGAGACATTAAATCTCATATTAATATCGTATTATATTCGAATGCACATTCATTTATATAGTATAATACAGTCCTATGCTTAACCCATTCTATTCAACTTTATTATATTTCACTTAGAATGAATTTTTATTTTTTAAATGAATTAATTTAATTTAATTTAGTCACCAAAAGGCAGTCCAATTACATTCTCTATTTAAACCTCTTGGCCATAAAGTGCCCAATTCATTGATCCAAAATGTTTCTCTCCTAGTTAGTATATTCTCCTTATCTCCCCCTCTTCTAGGTGTACTAACCCTTTCAATGATTTGAAAGCGCAATTGACTTATTCTATGGCCAGCCTTTATAAAGTGACCAGCTACTGGAGCCTCCTTTTTGCCACAACGAATGTTTGACTTGTGCTCCGAAATTCTTTCTCGGGCTTCCCTGGTCGATTGACCAATATACATCAGGGAACACGGACATTTAATTGCATAAATAATATATTCCGACCTGCAAGTCAAATATTCATTTATGTAATATTTTCTGCCTGTATATGGGTGACAAAAAGTGTCACCCTTAATCAGAGAGTTGCAATTAATGCAAGATAGACACGGAAAACAACCTTTTCGTTTTTGACCGGTTATTGTACCTTGAATCTGTTTTCTCTTAGCCCCAATATCTGCTTTCACCAATTTATCTTTAGTATTAGGGCCACGCTTATAGGCTAGCATAGGTGGTATTGAAAAGGCCCCTATATCTGGATGGCATTTAGATAGAATGTACCAATATTTACGAATGATCTTATTAATCTGGTGACTTCTTGTATTATACTGAGATATAAATTTAATCCTCTCTGTATTTCCAGAACAATTCATGTTCTTTCCTTTCCTTACTGTTTTGGATCTGTTACTACTTAGGCTCACATCCTGTTTTATGTTTTCAATCAATGCCTTTGGATAACCTCTTGAGATAAATTTATCTGCCATTTCCTTCAAACGAACCTCCTTAATGGTAGGATCTGACACGATCCTATCAACCCTAAGGAGTTGACTTTTAGGGACAGCCTTAAAGGTGCTAGGTGGATGGAAACTCTCAAACATTAATGTGTTAATTTTATCAGTGGGCTTGGAATAAATATCAATTTTCAAACCATCTACACCTTTGTATACTCTAGTATCCAAAAATTGGATCGAGCATTCATCGTATGTTAAAGTAAATTTTATACCATTGACTGCACCATTCAGATCATCAACAAATGCCAATAGGGATCCAATGTCGCCGTACCATATGCCAAACACGTCATCTATAAAACGCCACCAGGTGGCGCCATATTGTTTAAATAGATGGTGTTCATAGACAAACAATTCTTCAAAATTAATCATAAATATGTTGGCATATGTCGGGGCGACATTGGACCCCATGGCTGTCCCCTTCTTTTGGAAATAGAAAGTGTCCTTAAATAAGAAGTAATTAGCATACAAGATAACTTCTAGTAAATTCACAAAAAATTGTATTTGAGCTAAACTGTATTTTTGGTCACTAGATAACATTTTCATTACAGCAGCTATACCACTTGTATGTTTTATTGATGTGTACAAACTAGATACATCTAAAGTAAACAGGATGACTTTCTGATATGGTAAATCAAGATTTTCTAGTTTTTTCAAAAAATCATAGGTGTCCCTGATATATGAGGATGATTTTATAACGTAGGGCTGTAAAATTTTATCTAAAAAAATAGCAATATTAGAGAATATGGAGCCTGTACCAGCTACAATAGGCCTACCTGGCGGTAGATCTTTGTGTTTATGGATCTTAGGTAAACAATATATTACAGGTCTTATTGGGTGTTTAATTTGTAAATATTCACTTAGATCCTTAGAAATTAGATCACTCTTTACTGCTTTAGATAAAATATTCAAAATTTCACCTTGTATTTTATATGTTGGATCAAAACCAACCTCCACATATACTGAATCATCATTTAGTTGTTGCATAATTTCATCAACATAGTGCTCCTGTTTCATTAAGACAAGGGCGCCACCCTTATCTGCACCCTTAATGGTTAACCCTTTCTTTTCACGAATTGCTCTTAGTGCAGTTAAATCAGTTTGAAATTTAACCTTATTTTTGTCGAAAATGTAATCCGGTTTTAAAAATAACTTTTCAACTTCAACAAGAACAAGTTCAAAGAAAGTATTAACACTGTTATCAGTGACACTGGGGTTAAAACTACTGGTTTTTTTCAAGCCGACAGATTTACAAGTTAATAAACCTTTATCCTCAGTGTGAACAACAGTGTCACCAATATCAGTATTCTTGTCAAAAAATACTTTCAATTTTATAGACCTAAAGAATCTATGTAGCTACTGTTTTATTTGAAACAGATTACCTTTATTCACAGGGCAGTATGATAAACCTTTATTTAGAAAAGACAACTCTATATCAGAAAGATCTATTCCTGAAATGTTATGTACAATATCATCATTTTTAACACTAACAATTCCTTCAGGTAATTTGTCAGAAATTTTCCCAATTGGTTGTTCATCCTGAACATAAATGTCCACATTTTTCAAATTATCGACATTGCCATAGTGAGTGTTAAACTGCATTTCCCTAGTGTCCCCACTCCAAACCAATTTTCTCTCTTTCACTCGCTTTACACTGGAGCCGGCCGGCTCACTCACCGGACCTTGTGCAGTTCTTATTGCCTCTGTTGGCCCTTTCCTCGGCTGTTCCAGCGGGTCTGCTTGGCTTTTTTCACACTCTGTGCTGGGGGAAAATTGCTTGCGGTGTTTCCTCCCGCCCCTCCGGCGTCGCCATCCGACTCCTCTGTTAAAAAACATGCCGATGTTTCTGACTCACTCTGAGTATCATCCGGTGTGCGCCGCTTGTCGCGCCTCTGTCGTGGGAAGCGGATCCTTGGGGCTCCACCCATTTCCATCCGCTGTGCCCACCTGTAGACATTGCCTTGTAAGTAGTCTTGCTCATCACGCAAGAATTTTGTACGTTTTTTCTCCTCTAGTGATTTTTTATAGTCACTAACTAGGAGAGTTACTGTACAGCACTGTGTATCATTACATAGATCTGAGTGACTAACACACACAGTGCAGTGTAATGTAACATAGTTGTACAGATACTGTGTCACCTCTGGGTAGGAGAGTTACTGTACAGCACTGTGTATCATTACATAGATCTGAGTGACTAACACACACAGTGCAGTGTTATGTAACATAGTTGTACAGATACTGTGTCACCTCTGGGTATGAGAGTTACTGTACAGCACTGTGTATCATTACATAGATCTGAGTGACTAACACACACAGTGCAGTGTAATGTAACAGTTGTACAGATACTGTGTCATCTCTGGGTAGGAGAGTTACCAGGGCCGGCCTTTGGGTGTGGCATCAAGGCGGCCACCTTGTCTCCGCGCTTAGGGGGCCCCGCACGCCAGTGCAACAATTTTTAAAAAAAAAATATTTTTTTTTTAAATATTTTTTTTGGCGCCATTTCAAAAAAAAAAAAATAGGTGCAATGTCATGTGTCAGAGGAGCGGAACGGCGAGCTGCAGTGGGAAATTGCTTCCATACTGGAGAGAGGTGCATCAGTCTAAAGTGACAGCTCCATGCAGGTAAGTGCTGGAGAGCTTTGTTGTTTTGTGGTCTCACCGGTTGTTGTTTCACACTGGATGGAATATTCACTACATTTCACTAACTCATTGTGCAGTGAGACAGCAAGATTAAAGGATGAGACATTTAGACTTGAGGTCCTAGATATTATTAACCAGCTGGGCAATGAGGTTTCTAGAAGATCATAGTAACCCATTGTGCAGTGAGCAGTAGGGCTTATAGAGCTTATTAACCTAATGTGCATTAAAATCATTTTAATATATTATTATAAGTAGATGGTATTAACTCCTTCACACACAGTCAGTCCTATCCAAGACTCCATGTGTGTGTAAATTTAAAGTTCATTTTGAGCTGGCAGTGGTCCATGGGGGCAGCATTTTATTGCAGGGGGCTGGGGGCAATTGAAGGGGGCTGGGGCATCATTTTATTGCTGGGACATCATATTTTTGTTGGGGGCATCATATTTTTGTTGGGGGCATCATATTTTTGTTGGGGGCATCATTTAATTGCAAGGGAGATGGGGCATCATTTTAGAGATGGGGCATCATTTTATTGCTGGGGGCATATTTTTATTGCAGGGGGCATCATTTTATTACAGGGGGACTGGGCATCATTTATTGCAGTGGGCTTCATTTTATTGCTGGGTGCATCATTTATTGTAGGGGGCCTGGGGGCATCATTTTATTGCAAGGGGCATCATTTTATTACAGGGGGACTGGTCTTCATTTTATTGCAGTGGGGATGGGGCATCATTGTATTGCAGTGGGGATGGGGCATTATTTTATTGCAGGGGGACTGGGGGTTTAATTTTATTGCAGGGGCATCATTTCAGTGGGGTTGGGGGAATCATATTTTTGCCGGGGGGCATCATTTTATTGCAGGGGCATCATTTTATTGCAGTGGGGCATATTTTTTGCAGGGGGCTGGGGGCATAATTTAATTGCTGGGGGCATAATTTTATTGCAGGGGGACTGGGCTTCATTTTATTGCAGGGGGGGCTTCATTTTATTGCAGGGGGCTGGAGGCAATTGAAGGGGGGCTGGAGCATCATTTTATAGCAGGGAGGATTAATTTTATTGCTGGGGGCATCATTTTATTGCAGGGGGATTCATTTTATTGCTGGGGGCTTTATTTTATTGCAGTGGGGCTGGGGGCATAATTTTATTGCAGTGGGTCTGTGCAGTGGGGCTGGGGCATCATTTATTGCAGGGGTGATGGGGGAATCATATTTTTGTTGGGGCATCATTTTGTTGCAGGGGGACTGGGCATTATTTTATTGCAGGGGGGCTTCATTTTATTGCAGGGAGACTGGGCATTATTTTATTGCAGGGGCATCATTTTATTGCAGTGGGAATGGGGCATCATTTTATTGCAGGGGAGATGGGGCATCCTTTTATTGCAGGGGAGATGGGGCATCATTTTCGTGCTGGGGGCATAATTTTTTTGCAGTGGGGCTGGGGCATCATTTTATTGCAGTGGGGATGGGGCATCATTTTATTGCAGGGGAAATGGGGCATCATTTTTGTGCTGGGGCATATATTTTTTTGCAGTGGGGCTGGGCATTATTTTATTGCAGGGGGGCTTCATTTTATTGCTGCGGGCTTCATTTTATTGCAGGGAGACTGGGTATTATTTTATTGCAGGGACATCATTTTATTGCAGTGGGGATGGGGCATCATTTTATTGCAGGGGAGATGGGGCATCATTTTATTGCAGGGGAGATGGGGCATCATTTTATTGCAGGGGGGCATCATTTTATTGCAGGGGAGATGGGGCATCATTTTTGTGCTGGGGCATATTTTTTTTTGCAGTGGGGCTGGGGCATGATTTTATTGCAGTGGGGCTGGGGCTTCATTTTATTGCTGGGGTACTGGGCATCATTTTATTGCAGGGGGGCTGGGGGTTTAATTTTATTGCTGGGGGCATTATTGCAGTGGGGCTGGGGGAATCATTTATTGCTGGCGGCATCATTTATTGCTGGGGGCATCATATTTTTGTTGAGGCATCATATTTTTGTTTCGGGCATCATTTTATTGCAGGGGAGATGGGGCATCATTTGTGTGCTGGGGCATCATTTTTAGTGCAGTGGGGCTGGGGCATCATATTTTTGTTGGGGGCATCATTTTATTGCAGGGGAGCTGGGGCATAATTTTATTGCTGGTGCATAATTTTTTGCAGGGGGGCTGGGGGCATCATTTTACTGCAGGGGGCTGGGGGCTTCATTTTATTGCTGGGTGCATTATTTATTGCAGGGAGGCTTTGGGCATCATATTTTTGTTGGGGGCATCATTTTATTGCAGGGGAGCTGGGGCATCATTTTATTGCTGGGGCAACATTTTTTTGCAGGGGGACTGGTCTTCATTTTATTGCAGTGGGGATGGGGCATCATTTTATTGCAGTGGGAATGTGGCATAATTTTATTACAGGGCTGGGGGTTTAAATTTATTGCTGGGGTATCATTGCAGTGGGGTTGGGGGAATCATATTTTTGCGGGGGGCATAATTTTATTGCAGGGGGACTGGGGCATCATTTTATTGCAGGGAGGATTCATTTTATTGCAGGGAGACTGGGCATTATTTTATTGCAGGGGCATAATTTTATTGCAGGGGGCTGGGGGCTTCATTTTGTTGCTGGGGTATCATTGTAGTGGGGTTGGGGGAATCATATTTTTGCTGGGGGGCATCATTTTTGTGCAGGGGGGCTGGGGGCATAATTTTATTGCAGGGGACTGGGGCATCATTTTATTGCAGGGAGGATTCATTTTTTTGCTGGGGGGCTGGGGACATCATATTTTTGTTGGGGGCATCATTTTATTGCAGGGGGCATCATTTTTGTGCTGGGGCATCATTTTTTTGCAGGGGGGCCTGAGGGCATCATTTTATTGCAGGGGGCTTCATTTTATTGCCGAGGTCATCATTTATTGCAGTGGGGCTGGGGGCATCATTTTATTGCAGTGGGCTGGGGCATCATTTTAATGCAGTGGGGCTGGGGCATCATTTTATTGTAGGGAGACTGGGGGCTTCATTTTATTGCTGGGTGCATCATTTATTGCAGGGGTGATGGGGAATCATATTTTTGTTGGGGCATCATTTTATTGCAGGGGCTGGGGGCATCATTTTATTGCAGGGGGCTTCATTTTATTGCTGGGGCATCATTTTATTGCAGTGGGGATGGGGCATCATTTTTGTGCTGGGGGCATAATTTTTTTGCAGTGGGGCTGAGGCATCATTTTATTGCAGGGGAGATGGGGCATCATTTTTGTGCTGGGGCATATTTTTTTTGCAGTGGGGCTGGGGCATGATTTTATTGCAGTGGGGCTGGGGCTTCATTTTATTGCTGGGGTACTGGGCATCATTTTATTGCAGGGGGGCTGGGGGTTTAATTTTATTGCTGGGGGCATTATTGCAGTGGGGCTGGGGGAATCATTTATTGCTGGCGGCATCATTTATTGCTGGGGGCATCATATTTTTGTTGAGGCATCATATTTTTGTTTCGGGCATCATTTTATTGCAGGGGAGATGGGGCATCATTTGTGTGCTGGGGGCATCATTTTTAGTGCAGTGGGGCTGGGGCATCATATTTTTGTTGGGGGCATCATTTTATTGCAGGGGAGCTGGGGCATAATTTTATTGCTGGTGCATAATTGTTTGCAGGGGGGCTGGGGGCATCATTTTACTGCAGGGGGCTGGGGGCTTCATTTTATTGCTGGGTGCATTATTTATTGCAGGGAGGCTTTGGGCATCATATTTTTGTTGGGGGCATCATTTTATTGCAGGGGAGCTGGGGCATCATTTTATTGCTGGGGCAACATTTTTTTGCAGGGGGACTGGTCTTCATTTTATTGCAGTGGGGATGGGGCATCATTTTATTGCAGTGGGAATGTGGCATAATTTTATTACAGGGCTGGGGGTTTAAATTTATTGCTGGGGTATCATTGCAGTGGGGTTGGGGGAATCATATTTTTGCTGGGGGCATAATTTTATTGCAGGGGGACTGGGGCATCATTTTATTGCAGGGAGGATTCATTTTATTGCAGGGAGACTGGGCATTATTTTATTGCAGGGGCATAATTTTATTGCAGGGGGCTGGGGGCTTCATTTTGTTGCTGGGGTATCATTGTAGTGGGGTTGGGGGAATCATATTTTTGCTGGGGGCATCATTTTTGTGCAGGGGGGCTGGGGGCATAATTTTATTGCAGGGGACTGGGGCATCATTTTATTGCAGGGAGGATTCATTTTTTTGCTGGGGGGCTGGGGACATCATATTTTTGTTGGGGGCATCATTTTATTGCAGGGGGCATCATTTTTGTGCTGGGGCATCATTTTTTTGCAGGGGGGCCTGAGGGCATCATTTTATTGCAGGGGGCTTCATTTTATTGCCGAGGTCATCATTTATTGCAGTGGGGCTGGGGGCATCATTTTATTGCAGTGGGCTGGGGCATCATTTTAATGCAGTGGGGCTGGGGCATCATTTTATTGCAGGGAGACTGGGGGCTTCATTTTATTGCTGGGTGCATCATTTATTGCAGGGGTGATGGGGAATCATATTTTTGTTGGGGCATCATTTTATTGCAGGGGCTGGGGGCATCATTTTATTGCAGGGGGCTTCATTTTATTGCTGGGGCATCATTTTATTGCAGTGGGGATGGGGCATCATTTTTGTGCTGGGGGCATAATTTTTTTGCAGTGGGGCTGAGGCATCATTTTATTGCAGTGGGGCTGAGGCATCATTTTATTGCAGTGGGGCTGGGGCATCATTTATTGCAGGGAGGCTTGGCGCATCATATTTTTGTTGGGGGCATCATTTTATTGCAGTGGGGCTGGGGCATCATTGTATTGCAGGGGGGCTTAATTTTATTGCAGGGGGCTGGGGGCATCATTTTAGTGCAGTGGGGCTGGGGCATCATTTATTGCACGGAGGCTTGGAGCATCATATTTTTGTTGGGGGTATCATTTTATTGCAGTGGGGCTGGGGGCTTCATTTTATTGCAGGGGGCTGGGTGCATCATTTTATTGCAGGGAGGATTCATTTTATTGCTGGGGGGCTGGGGATATCATTTTATTGCTGGGGGCATCATATTTTTGTTGGGGGCATCATTTTTTTGCAAGGGGCTTCATTTAATTGCAGTGGGGCTGAGGCCATCATTTTATTGCAGTGGGGCTGGGGCATCATTTTAATGCAGTGGGGCTGGGGCATCATTTTAATGCAGTGGGGCTGGGGCATCATTTTATTGCAGGGGGGCTGGAGGAATAATATTTTTGTTGGGGCATCATTTTATTGCAGGGGCTGGGGGCATCATTTTTTTGCAGGGGGGCTGGGCATTATTTTATTGCAGGGCGCTTCATTTTATTGCTGGGGACTCCATTTTATTGCAGGGGGACTGGGCATTATTTTATTGCAGGGGGGCTTCATTTTATTGCAGGGGTACAGGGCATCATTTTATTGCAGGGGGCTGGGGGTTTAATTTTATTGTGGGGGGCATCATTTTATTGCAGGCGAGATGGGGCATCATTTTTGTGCTGGGGGCATAATTTTTTTGCAGTGGGGCTGGGGCATCATTTTATTGCAGTGGGGCTGGGGCATGATTTATTGCAGTGCAGATGGGGCATCATTTTATTGCAGGGGTACTGGGCATAATTTTATTGCAGAGGGGCTAAGGGTTTAATTTTATTGCTGGGGGCCATCATTGCAGTGGGGCTTGGGGAATCATTTATTGCTAGCGGCATCATTTATTGCTGGGGGCATCATTTTATTGCAGGGGGCATCATTTTATTGCAGGGGAGATGGGACATCACTTTTGTGCTGGGGGCATCATTTATTTGCAGTGGGGCTGAGGCATCATTTTATTGCAGTGGGGCTGAGGCATCATTTTATTGCAGTGGGGCTGAGGCATCATTTTATTGCAGTGGGGCTGAGGCATCATTTTATTGCAGTGGGGCTGGGGCATCATTTTATTGCAATGTGGCTGGGGCATCATTTTATTGCTGGGGGCATAGGGGATGGGGCATCATTTTATTGCAGGGGTACTGGGCATCATTTTATTGCAGGGGGCTGGTGGTTTAATTTTATTGCTGGGGCATCATTGCAGTGGGGCTGGGGAAATCATTTATTGCTGGTGGCATTATTTATTACAGGGGGCATCATATTTTTGTTGGGGCTTCATTTTATTGCAGGGGAGATGGGGCATCATTTTATTGCAGTGGGGCTGGGGCATCATTTTATTGCTGGGGGCTTCATTTATTTTATTTATTTATTGTGTGTGTGGGCTGTGTGTGTGTGGGCTGTGTACCTGTGTATGTGTCTGAGTATGTAGATGTATGTGTATAGAAGTATCTCTGTGTGTATTATATCTGTGTGTTTGTGTGGTACAGTGCATTGCCCCATTTCTTTTAAGTATTTTTTGCTCTGGTTAGAGGCCCCGGGCTGTCAATCTGCCTAGGGACCTGCACTTGCTAGGGCCGGCCCTGGCGTCTCTGTAATGTTCTTGTTATCATAAGAAAACACATAAAAATAAGGCCCAGTTCAACCCACCTGTTCCTAATTGTCAGCATAATTCTTCAGTATATACATAAACAGTTGTTCCAATAGTACAAATAGTATATTGCAATATATACAATGTTATAGTGCTCCACATTAGTGGATTTATATGTTTTTTATATATATAAAATGTTGTGCATTACCTTAAATGATTTTTCTTTTATTTCTTTTAATTTTAAAAGCTGTGGGCGGGGTTGGGGGCGGAGATTTGGCAGGGTTGGGGCGGAGATTGGGTGGGGCTAGGCGGAGATTGGGTGGGTTGGGGCAGAGATTGGGCGGGGCTGTGGCGGGGAGAAAGGGGGCCCCATTTTGTCATCCTGCCTTGGGCCCCGCAATGGCTAGGGCCGGCCCTGAGAGTTACTATACAGCACAGTGTATCATTACATAGATCTGAGTGACTAACACACACAGTGCAGTGTAATGTGACATAGTTGTACTGATAATGTGTCACCTCTGGGTAGGAGAGTTACTGTACAGCACTGTGTATCATTATATAGTGCTGAGTGACTAACACACACAGTGCAGTGTTATGTAACATAGTTGCACTGATACTGTGTCACCTCTGTATATGAGAGTTACTGTACAGCACACAAATAAATAGATTATACCATATCCCTAGGAGAGAAGTTTAATGTTGACTTACATGTCCATTTAGTTAATGCTGATTAAATATCTCATTATAAAGCAGCACACAGTGTAGCTAGTATACAGAGCACTATCTGCCCTCTCTCCCTCATGGGCAGCGGTACTATTACCTATAAATATCTCATTATAAAGCAGCACACAGTGCAACTAGTATACAGAGCACCCTCTGCCCTCTCTCCCTCATGGGCAGCTGTACTATTACCTATAAATATCTCATTATAAAGCAGCACACAGTGTAACTAATATACACAGCACCCTCTGCCCTCTCTCCCTCATGGGCAGCTGTACTATTATCTATAAATATCTAATGATAAAGCAGCACACAGTGTAACTAGTATACAGAGAACCCTCTGCCCTCTCTCCCTCATGGGCAGCTGTACTATTACCTATAAATATCTCATTAAAAAGCAGCACACAGTGTAACTAGTATACAGAGCACTCTCTGTCCTCTCTACCTCATGGGCAGCTGTACTATTACCTATAAATATCTCATTATAAAGCAGCACACAGTGTAACTAGTATACAGAGCACCCTCTGCCCTCTCTCCCTCATGGGCAGCTGTACTATTACCTATAAATATCTCATTATAAAGCAGCACACAGTGTAACTAGTATACACAGCACCCTCTGTCCTCTCTCTCTCATGGGCAGCTGTACTATTACCTATAAATATCTCATTATAAAGCAGCACACAGTGTAACTAGTATACACAGCACCCTCTGCCCTCTCTCCCTCATGGGCAGCTGTGCTATTACCTATAAATATCTCATTATAAAGCAGCACAACAGTATAACTAGTATACAGTACACCCTCTGCCCTTTCTCCCTCATGGACAGCTGTACTATTACCTATAAATATCTCATTATAAAGCAGCACACAGTGTAACTAGTATACATAGCACCCTCTGCCCTCTCTCCCTCATGGGCAGCTGTACTATTACCTATAAATATCTCATTATAAAGCAGCACACAGTGTAACTAGTATACAAAGCACACTCTGCCCTCTCTCCCTCATGGGCAGCTGTACTATTACCTATAAATATCTCATTATAAAGCAGCACACAGTGTAACTAGTATACAGAGCACCCTCTGCCCTCTCTCCCTCATGGGCAGCTGTACTATTACCTATAAATATCTCATTATAAAGCAGCACACAGTGTAACTAGTATACCTAGCACCCTCTGCCCTCTCTCCCTCATGGGCAGCTGTACTATTACCTATAAATATCTCATTATAAAGCAGCACACAGTGTAACTAGTATACAAAGCACACTCTGCCCTCTCTCCCTCATGGGCAGCTGTACTATTACCTATAAATATATCATTATAAAGCAGCACACAGTGTAACTAGTATACAGAGCACCCTCTGCCCTCTCTCCCTCATGGGCAGCTGTACTATTACCTATAAATATCTCATTATAAAGCAGCACACAGTGTAACTAGTATACATAGCACCCTCTGCCCTCTCTCCCTGATGGGCAGCTGTACTATTACCTATAAATATCTCATTATAAAGCAGCACACAGTGTAACTAGTATACACAGCACTATCTGCCCTCTCTCCCTCATGGGCAGCTGTACTATTACCTATAAATATCTCATTATAAAGCAGCACACAGTGTAACTAGTATACATAGCACCCTCTGCCCTCTCTCCCTCATGGGCAGCTGTACTATTACCTATAAATATCTCATTATAAAGCAGCACACAGTGTAACTAGTATACACAGCACTATCTGCCCTCTCTCCCTCATGGGCAGCTATAAATAGGCTTACCAGAAGTCCCACTTTTACTGGGATTGTCCCGGTTTGGAGGCACTGTCCCAGTGTCCCACCCAGTTGTTCATTCTGTCCCAATAGGGTTGCCACCTCCAGGTTTCAAATCATGTGTCCGGGTTTCAGACCACCTGAAACCCGGACACATTATTCAAAATGACTGGACTGTGGCTCTCCAGCATAGTTGGATGCTGGTACTTTGTTACATACAGCCCTGCTTAGCTTAACGTTCGTGTCCTTCAAAGTTTACATTTAGTAATACAGGCTGAGTGAGCAGCGTAGGTTTTTTTAAATTTTGTAGTACTACTTGGTTTATTTTTCTAAGAATTTAACACCTTCTCCCCCCCGACCCTTGGTGTCATTGCCGGTAATACACCTTTAGGGGAATCATATGGGTATTACTAGGAAGTACAGACAGGCAGGATTTTTGGCCTGGATCTTGCTTTACTTCATGCAGAATAGCATGTTGGCTATAATCTTCCTGCATTATGGTATAGAGTAGCCTCTTAAACAGCTTTAGCAGGTACGTGTTTCTTTTTTACTTTCAATGGAGAACATTTTACAAATATAGCAAATTTATCTATTAGTATTATTGACATAGCTCTTGTGCCACCTAGAGGTGGTAATAGGTACACCATTCTACAAAGAAAAGAGATCTATTGGATCTTGCAGCTCCAAACTAGAAGCCCGATGGGTATTAACAGAGAATGTGACATTGACTATTTTATCAATGACACATAGTGTAATTAATAGTCATTTTCTCACAATGTAAGCTCATACAACATTCCAATGTTATTTATTACTTTTGGTCTTTTAATTATTTTCTCAGGTATTAAACATAGAATGTTGGTTTTTCTAATTGCAAGTGTTTATGTAAGGAAACAGATTGAGTTGATCACCCTTACACATGTTTCTTTGTTTTAAATATATTTGCAATTATATCTTTTCACTTAAGGATTTCTACTCTTTAATTAAGTACATCCTTTTTCTAACATAATATATACTAAGACTTATAATAATGTTTTTTATCTTATTTCCTTTTTCACACATTTCTCATGTTGTTTTTTCCTTTGTCCTCTCAGATCAAGTTGTCAGGTTATGTTTAATGTTTGTAACATCATGTTTCAAAATTTAATTATAAGACCTACAAACCAGAGTGTCCATATATACATTTGAATTGTATAACTTTCCCCTTGATTTCTGTTTGTACATATATGTTTGTGCTTGCTATAGTATTAACATGCACTGTTTTAGATCTGGTCCAGCTTGGTCCGGATTACATTGGGTTAATTCCCACTCTTAATTCATTGCTTACATGTGTATTTATAGCATCCTAGTCTTACCTGTACTGTGTCTATGAGTAAGCGCCTGTAGGGGGTGCGAAACGCGTCAGCCAGTCTCCTGTGTGTCACCCTTACCTGTTGTGAGTTACCCTCATGTTGGTCTCCTGTATTTTGGATTGGTATTTACCTTATTTATCTCCGAATAAAATTGGGACTTTTTATATGCAATATTACCTGGCTTGCAGTGCCTGTCATTTCTTTCCTTGTACTACTTTGGTGTTGGATTCGGCACATCCCGACTACGGCACTCCTAGGGCAGCCCAAGCGGCCTTGCGGCTTCACAGCACACTTCTGGTTGGACGGATCGAGGAAGCGTTTGTGCTAGAGCAGTAAGATTCTACACTCTTTTGCTTCGCAGCTGTACTATTACCTATAAATATCTCATTATAAAGCAGCACAGTGTAACTAGTATACAGCACGCCTCTCTCCCTCATGGGCAGCTGTACTATTACCTATAAATATCTTATTATAAAGCAGCACACAGTGTAACTAGTATACAGAGCACCCTCTACCCTCTCTCCCTCATGGGCAGTTGTACTATTACCTATAAATATCTCATTATAAAGCAGCACACAGTGTAACTAGTATACAGAGCACCCTCTACCCTCTCTCCCTCATGGGCAGCTGTACTATTACCTATAAATATCTCATTATAAAGCAGCACACAGTGTAACTAGTATACAGAGCACCCTCTGCCCGCTCTCCCTCATGGGCAGCTGTACTATTACCTATAAATATCATTATAAAGCAGCACACAATGTAACTAGTATACAGAGCACACTCTGCCCTATCTCCCTCATGGGCAGCTGTACTATTACCTATAAATATATCATTATAAAGCAGCACACAGTGTAACTAGTATACAGTGCACCCTCTGCCTTCTCTCCCTCATGGGCAGCTGTACTATTACCTATAAATATCTAATTATAAAGCAGCACACAGTGTAATTAGTATAAGACATGTGCAATTCGGTTCGATTCGGAAATTCTGAAAATTCAGGGATTCAGAATGAACCGAATCTCTGAATTAAAATAGTGCCGAATCTACTGAATAAATCCGAATAACCGGATTTATTCGGTAGATTCGGATGGCCATGGATTACACTAGTATTGTGCAGTATATTAGGTTATATCACTCTGCTATGGGTTACACCTAATGTACAGTACATAATACTAGTCTAATCCCACCTAACACTTACCAAAATTCAGAATTTCCGAACCGAAGCGAACCGAATCGAATCCAGCCGAATTTATTCGAATCCGAATGAATCCGAAACAAATCCGAACCGAATTGATTCAAATTTTTCCAAATTCGAATCGCTCCAAACTGAAATTCGAAAAAAACGAATCAATCCGAACCGAATTTTTTCGCCATGCACATGTCTAATTAGTATACAGAGCACTATCTGCCCTCTCTCTCATGGTTAGCTGTACTATTACCTATAAATATCTTATTATAAAGCAGCACACAGTGTAACTAGTATACCTAGCACACTCTGTCCTCTCTCCCTCATGGGCAGCTGTACTATTACCTATAAATATCTAATTATAAAGCAGCACACAGTGTAACTAGTATACCTAGCACACTCTGTCCTCTCTCCCTCCTGGGCAGCTGTACCATTACCTATAAATATCTCATTATAAAGCAGCACACAGTGTAACTAGTATACAGTGCACCCTCTGCCCTCTCTCCCTCATGGGCAACTGTACTATTACCTATAAATATCTCATTATAAAGCAGCACACAGTATAACTAGTATACAGAGCACTATCTGCCCTCTCTCCCTCATGGGCAGCTGTACTATTACCTATAAATATCTCATTATAAAGCAGTACACAGTAACTAGTATACAGAGAACCCACTGCCCTTTCTCCCTCATGGGCAGCTGTACTATTACCTATAAATATCTCATTATAAAGCAGCACACAGTGTAACTAGTATACAGAACACCCTCTGCCCTCTCTCCCTCATGGGCAGCTGTACTATTACCTATAAATATCTCATTATAAAGCAGCACACAGTGTAACTAGTATACAGAGCACCCTCTGCCCTCTCTCCCTCATGGGCAGCTGTACTATTACCTATAAATATCATTATAAAGCAGCACACAATGTAACTAGTATACAGAGCACACTCTGCCCTCTCTCCCTCATGGGCAGCTGTACTATTACCTATAAATATATCATTATAAAGCAGCACACAGTGTAACTAGTATACAGTGCACCCTCTGCCTTCTCTCCCTCATGGGCAGCTGTACTATTACCTATAAATATCTAATTATAAAGCAGCACACAGTGTAATTAGTATAAGACATGTGCGATTCGGTTCGGTTCGATTCGGAAAATTCAGAGATTCGGAATGAACCGAATCTCTGAATTAAAATAGTGCCGAATCTACTGAATAAATCCGAATAACCGGATTTATTCGGTAGATTCGGATGGCCATGGATTACACTAGTATTGTGCAGTATATTAGGTTATATCACTCTGCTATGGGTTACACCTAATGTACAGTACATAATACTAGTCTAATCCCACCTAACACTTACCAAAATTCAGAATTTCCGAAGCGAACAGAATCGAATCCAGCCGAATTTATTCGAATCCGAAACAAATCCGAAACAAATCCGAACCGAATTGATTAAAATTTTTCCAAATTCGAATCGCTCCGAACTGAAATTCGAAAAAAAAACGAATCGATCCGAACCGAATTTTTTCGCCATGCACATGTCTAATTGGTATACAGAGAACTATCTGCCCTCTCTCTCATGGGTAGCTGTACTATTACCTATAAATATCTTATTATAAAGCAGCACACAGTGTAACTAGTATACCTAGCACACTCTGTCCTCTCTCCCTCATGGGCAGCTGTACTATTACCTATAAATATCTAATTATAAAGCAGCACACAGTGTAACTAGTATACAGAGCACCCTCTGCCCTCTCTCTCTCATGGGCAGCTGTACTATTACCTATAAATATCTCATTATAAAGCATCACACAGTGTAACTAGTATACCTAGCACACTCTGTCCTCTCTCCCTCATGGGCAGCTGTACCATTACCTATAAATATCTCATTATAAAGCAGCACACAGTGTAACTAGTATACAGTGCACCCTCTGCCCTCTCTCCCTCATGGGCAGCTGTACTATTACCTATAAATATCTCATTATAAAGCAGTACACAGTGAGTGTAACTAGTATGCAGTGCACCCTCTGCCCTCTCTCCCTCATGGGCAGCTGTACTATTACCTATAAATATCTCATTATAAAGCAGCACACAGTATAACTAGTATACAGAGCACTATCTGCCCTCTCTCCCTCATGGGCAGCTGTACTATTACCTATAAATATCTCATTATAAAGCAGTACACAGTAACTAGTATACAGAGAACCCACTGCCCTTTCTCCCTCATGGGCAGCTGTACTATTACCTATAAATATCTCATTATAAAGCAGCACACAGTGTAACTAGTATACAGAGCACCCTCTGACCTCTCTCCCTCATGGGCATCTGTACTTTTACCTATAAATATCTCATTATAAAGCAGCACACAGTGTAACTAGTATACACAGCACCCTCTGCCCTCTCTCCCTCATGTGCAGCTGTACTATTACCTATAAATATCTCATTATAAAGCAGCACACAGTGTAACTAGTATACAGAGCATCCTCTGCCCTCTCTCTCATAGGCAGCTGTACTATTACCTATAAATATATCATTATAAAGCAGCACACAGTGTAACTAGTATACAGAGCACCCTCTGCCCTCTCTCCCTCATGGGCAGCTGTACTATTACCTATAAATATCTCATTATAAAGCAGCACACAGTGTAACTAGTATACAAAGCACCCTCTGCCCTCTCTCCCTCATGGGCAGCTGTACTATTACCTATAAATATCTTATTATAAAGCTGCACACAGTGTAACTAGTATACAGAGCACTCTCTTTCCTCTCTCCCTCATGGGCAGCTGTACTATTACCTATAAATATCTCATTATAAAGCAGCACACAGTATAACTATTATACACAGCACCCTCTGTCCTCTCTCCCTCATGGGCAGCTGTACTATTACCTATAAATATCTCATTATAAAGCAGCACACAGTGTAACTAGTATACAGAGCACCCTCTTTCCCTCATGGGCAGCTGTACTATTACCTATAAATATCTCATTATAAAGCAGCACACAGTGTAACTAATATACAGAGCACCCTCTGCCCTCTCTCCCTCATGGGCAGCTGTACTATTACCTATAAATATATCATTATAAAGCAGCACACAGTGTAACTAGTATACAGAGCACCCTCTGCCCTCTCTCCCTCATGGGCAGCTGTACTATTACCTATAAATATCTCATTATAAAGCAGCACACAGTGTAACTAGTATACAGAGCACCCTCTGTCCTCTCTCCCTCATGGGCAGCTGTACTATTACCTATAAATATCTCATTATAAAGCAGCACACAGTGTAACTAGTATACAGAGCACTATCTGCCCTGTCTCCCTCATGGGCAGCTGTACTATTACCTATACATATCTCATTATAAAGCAGCACACAGTGTAACTAGTATACAGAGCACCCTCTGCCCTCTCTCCCTCATGGGCAGCTGTACTATTACCTATAAATATCTCATTATAAAGCAGCACAGTGTAACTAGTATACAAAGCACCCTCTGCCCTCTCTCCCTCATGGGCAGCTGTACTATTACCTATAAATATCTCATTATAAAGCAGCACACAGTGTAACTAGTATACAGAGCACTTTCTTTCCTCTCTCCCTCATGGGCAGCTGTACTATTACCTATAAATATCTCATTATAAAGCAGCACACAGTGTAACTAGTATACAGAGCACTATCTGCCCTCTCTCCCTCATGGGCAGCTGTACTATTACCTATAAATATCTCATTATAAAGCAGCACACAGTGTAACTAGTATACAGTGCACCCTCTGCCCTCTCTCCCTCATGGGCAGCTGTACTATTACCTATAAATATCTCATTATAAAGCAGCACACAGTGTAACTATTATACACAGCACCCTCTGCCCTCTCTCCCTCATGGGCAGCTGTACTATTACCTATAAATATCTCATTATAAAGCAGCACACAGTGTAACTAGTATACAGAGCACCCTCTTTCCCTCATGGGCAGCTGTACTATTACCTATAAATATCTCATTATAAAGCAGCACACAGTGTAACTATTATACAGAGCACCCTCTGCCCTCTCTCCCTCATGGGCAGCTGTACTATTACCTATAAATATATCATTATAAAGCAGCACACAGTGTAACTAGTATACAGAGCACCCTCTGCCCTCTCTCCCTCATGGGCAGCTGTACTATTACCTATAAATATCTCATTATAAAGCAGCACACAGTGTAACTAGTATACAGAGCACTCTCTTTCCTCTCTCCCTCATGGGCAGCTGTACTATTACCTATAAATATCTCATTATAAAGCAGCACACAGTGTAACTAGTATACAGAGCACCCTCTGTCCTCTCTCCCTCATGGGCAGCTGTACTATTACCTATAAATATCTCATTATAAAGCAGCACACAGTGTAACTAGTATACAGAGCACTATCTGCCCTCTCTCCCTCATGGGCAGCTGTACTATTACCTATAAATATCTCATTATAAAGCAGCACACAGTGTAACTAGTATACAGTGCACCCTCTGCCCTCTCTCCCTCATGGGCAGCTGTACTATTACCTATAAATATCTCATTATAAAGCAGCACACAGTGTAACTAGTATACAGAGCACTCTCTTTCCTCTCTCCCTCATGGGCAGCTGTACTATTACCTATAAATATCTCATTATAAAGCAGCACACAATGTAACTAGTATACAGAGCACCCTCTGCCCTCTCTCCCTCATGGGCAGCTGTACTATTACCTATAAGTATCTCATTATAAAGCAGCACACAGTGTAACTAGTATACAGAGCACCCTCTGCCCTCTCTACCTCATAGGCAGCTGTACTATTACCTATAAATATCTCATTATAAAGCAGCACACAGTGTAACTAGTATACAGTGCACCCTCTGCCCTCTCTCCCTCATGGGTAGCTGTACTATTACCTATAAATATCTCATTGTAAAGCAGCACACAGTGTAACTAGTATACAGAGCACCCTCTCTCTCTCTCATGGGCAGCTGTACTATTACCTATAAATATCTCATTATAAAGCAGCACACAGTGTAACTAGTTTACATAGCACCCTCTACCCTCTCTCTCTCATGGGCAGCTGTACTATTACCTATAAATATCTCATTATAAAGCAGCACACAGTGTAACTAGTATACAGAGCACTCTCTTTCCTCTCTCCCTCATGGGCAGCTGTACTATTACCTATAAATATCTCATTATAAAGCAGCACACAGTGTAACTAGTATACAGAGCACTATCTGCCCTCTCTCCCTCATGGGCAGCTGTACTATTACCTATAAATATCTCATTATAAAGCAGCACACAGTGTAACTAGTATACAGTGCACCCTCTGCCCTCTCTCCCTCATGGGCAGCTGTACTATTACCTATAAATATCTCATTATAAAGCAGCACACAGTGTAACTATTATACACAGCACCCTCTGCCCTCTCTCCCTCATGGGCAGCTGTACTATTACCTATAAATATCTCATTATAAAGCAGCACACAGTGTAACTAGTATACAGAGCACCCTCTTTCCCTCATGGGCAGCTGTACTATTACCTATAAATATCTCATTATAAAGCAGCACACAGTGTAACTAATATACAGAGCACCCTCTGCCCTCTCTCCCTCATGGGCAGCTGTACTATTACCTATAAATATCTCATTATAAAGCAGCACACAGTGTAACTAGTATACAGAGCACCCTCTGCCCTCTCTCCCTCATGGGCAGCTGTACTATTACCTATAAATATCTCATTATAAAGCAGCACACAGTGTAACTAGTATACAGAGCACTCTCTTTCCTCTCTCCCTCATGGGCAGCTGTACTATTACCTATAAATATCTCATTATAAAGCAGCACACAGTGTAACTAGTATACAGAGCACCCTCTGTCCTCTCTCCCTCATGGGCAGCTGTACTATTACCTATAAATATCTCATTATAAAGCAGCACACAGTGTAACTAGTATACAGAGCACCATCTGCCCTCTCTCCCTCATGGGCAGCTGTACTATTACCTATAAATATCTCATTATAAAGCAGCACACAGTGTAACTAGTATACAGTGCACCCTCTGCCCTCTCTCCCTCATGGGCAGCTGTACTATTACCTATAAATATCTCATTATAAAGCAGCACACAGTGTAACTAGTATACAGAGCACTCTCTTTCCTCTCTCCCTCATGGGCAGCTGTACTATTACCTATAAATATCTCATTATAAAGCAGCACACAATGTAACTAGTATACAGAGCACCCTCTGCCCTCTCTCCCTCATGGGCAGCTGTACTATTACCTATAAGTATCTCATTATAAAGCAGCACACAGTGTAACTAGTATACAGAGCACCCTCTGCCCTCTCTACCTCATAGGCAGCTGTACTATTACCTATAAATATCTCATTATAAAGCAGCACACAGTGTAACTAGTATACAGTGCACCCTCTGCCCTCTCTCCCTCATGGGTAGCTGTACTATTACCTATAAATATCTCATTGTAAAGCAGCACACAGTGTAACTAGTATACAGAGCACCCTCTCTCTCTCTCATGGGCAGCTGTACTATTACCTATAAATATCTCATTATAAAGCAGCACACAGTGTAACTAGTTTACATAGCACCCTCTACCCTCTCTCTCTCATGGGCAGCTGTACTATTACCTATAAATATCTCATTATAAAGCAGCACACAGTGTAACTAGTATACAGAGCACTCTCTTTCCTCTCTCCCTCATGGGCAGCTGTACTATTACCTATAAATATATCATTATAAAGCAGCACAAAGTGTAACTAGTATACAGTGCACCCTCTGCCCTCTCTCCCTCATGTGCAGCTGTACTATTACCTATAAATATCTCATTATAAAGCAGCACACAGTTTAACTAGTATACACAGCACCCTCTGCCTTCTCTCCCTCATGGGCAGCTGTACTATTACCTATAAATATCTCATTATAAAGCAGCACACAGTGTAACTAGTATACAAAGCACCCTCTGCCCTCTCTCCCTCATGGGCAGCTGTACTATTACCTATAAATATCTCATTATAAAGCAGCACACAGTTTAACTAGTATACAGAGCATCCTCTGCCCTCTCTCTCATGGGCAGCTGTACTATTACCTATAAATATCTCATTATAAAGCAGCACACAGAGTGTAACTAGTATACAGAGCACCCTCTGCCTTCTCTCCCTCATGGGCAGCTGTACTATTACCTATAAATATCTCATTATAAAGCAGCACACAGTGTAACAAATATACAGAGCACCCTCTGCCCTCTCTCCCTCATGGGCAGCTGTACTGTTACCTATAAATATCTCAGTATAAAGCAGCACACAGTGTAACTAGTATACAGAGCACCCTCTGCCCTCTCTCCCTCATGGGCAGCTGTACTATTACCTATAAATATCTCATTATAAAGCAGCACACAATGTAACTAGTATACAGTTCACCCTCTGCCCTCTCTCCCTCATGGGCAGCTGTACTGTTACCTATAAATATCTCAGTATAAAGCAGCACACAGTGTAACTAGTATACAGAGCACCCTCTGCCCTCTCTCCCTCATGGGCAGCTGTACTATTACCTATAAATATATCTAATGACAAATGTACAATATATAATCAGTATAAAACATACAGAACATAATTCCTGATACACTCACCCAGCAGCAGCCTGACAGGAAGTAATGTTTTCTACAGAATAGCAGTCACATGGTTACACATAGAAGTCACATGTCTCACAGCAACCAATTAAAAAAAGGGAAGTGTGACGTCCAGTTTAAAAACAGGAATATTTAAACCTGAATATTTAAAGGGACAGAAAGGAAAAAAAAACAATAATGCAATAATCTAATGTGTTAGCACAGAACTATGTGTTTAACCTCAAAATATGGGTTAAACACAAAAATAAAAGGAATTTCCAGACCATTAATACACTATTTATTCTGTACTAAACATGGTCAGTTAAAGGGACAGTAAACCTAAAAAATAATGTTATATAATTCTGCACATAGTGCAGAATTATATAACATTATTTTACTGCTATAGTTATAAAACCCTTTTTTCCCTTTTAATATTTTAAAAACATGCCGCTTTTACAGACCCGCTCTCTGCTCTCTGCTGAGCGGGTCTGTTTTTTTTACTCAGTGCATCGGGCCAGCTGTATAGTCACAGCCCGGCCCGACCGCGCCATAAGACTAAGTGCAGCTCGCTTCTGCTCTGACTGACAGCAGGAGCGAGCTGCACTTAGTCTTATGGCGCGGTCGGGTTTTATAACTATAGCACTAAAATAATGTTATATAATTCTGCACTATGTGCAGAATTATATAACATTATTTTTAGGTTTACTGACACTTTAACCAATCAGGGGAAGCAAATGTGTGTGCAGGTTTTAAGGTGTAGTGCATTGCTGCTCCAGTGCTGACTTTTTCTATGTGTTTAAGCCATTTGCAGTTACCCACTATAGTCCTGTGCAAGAATTAGCACAATAAAAAAATAATCTAGCACAGTACAGTAGTTTATTGTTGCAATTTAGTTTAAAGGGACATACAACTCTTTTTCATAAATGTGCATTAACCCCTCAGTAGCACAGACATTTGCATGGTATGCATTAACCCTAAGTAGCACAAACAGCTGTATGGTATGCATTAACCCCTCAGTAGCACAGACATCTGCATGGTATGCATTAACCCTAAGTAGCACAAACAGCTGTATGGTATGCATTAACCCCTCAGTAGCACAGACAGCTGCATGATATGCATTAACCCCTCAGTAGCACAGGCAGTTGCATGGTATGCATTAACCCCTCAGTAGCACAGGCAGCTGCATGGTATGCATTAACCCATCAGTATCACATACAGCTGCATGGTATATATTAACCCCTCAGTAGCACAGACATCTGCATGGTATGCATTAACCCCTCAGTAGCACAGACAGCTGCATGGTATGCATTAACCCTCAGTAGTACAGACAGCTGCATGGTATGCATTAACCCCTCAGTAGCACAGACAGCTGCATGGTATGCATTAACCCCTCAGTAGTACAGACAGCTGCATGGTATGCATTAACCCCTCAGTAGTACAGACAGCTGTATGGTATGCATTAACCCCTCAGTAGCACAGGCAGCTACATGGTATGCATTAACCCCTCAGTAACACAGACAGCTGCATGGTATGCATTAACCCCTCAGTAGCACAGGTAGCTGTTTGGTATGCATTAACCCCTCAGTAGCACAGGCAGCTACATGGTATGCATTAACCCCTCAGTAACACAGACAGCTGCATGGTATGCATTAACCCCTCAGTAGCACAGGCAGCTACATGGTATGCATTAACCCCTCAGTAACACAGACAGCTGCATGGTATGCATTAACCCCTCAGTAGCACAGGCAGCTGTATGGTATGCATTAACCCCTCAATAGCACAGGCAGCTGCATGATATGCATTAACCCCTCAGTAGCACAGGCAGCTGTATGGGATGCATTAACCCCTCTGTAGCATAGATAGCTGTATGGTATGTATTAACCCCTCAGTAGCACAGACAGCTGCATGGTATATATTAACCCCTCAGTAGCACAGACATCTGCATGGTATGCATTAACCCCTCAGTAGCACAGACAGCTGCATGGTATGCATTAACCCTCAGTAGTACAGACAGCTGCATGGTATGCATTAACCCCTCAGTAGCACAGACAGCTGCATGGTATGCATTAACCCCTCAGTAGTACAGACAGCTGCATGGTATGCATTAACCCCTCAGTAGTACAGACAGCTGTATGGTATGCATTAACCCCTCAGTAGCACAGGCAGCTACATGGTATGCATTAACCCCTCAGTAACACAGACAGCTGCATGGTATGCATTAACCCCTCAGTAGCACAGGTAGCTGTATGGTATGCATTAACCCCTCAGTAGCACAGGCAGCCACATGGTATGCATTAACCCCTCAGTAACACAGACAGCTGCATGGTATGCATTAACCCCTCAGTAGCACAGGCAGCTACATGGTATGCATTAACCCCTCAGTAACACAGACAGCTGCATGGTATGCATTAACCCCTCAGTAGCACAGGCAGCTGTATGGTATGCATTAACCCCTCAATAGCACAGGCAGCTGCATGATATGCATTAACCCCTCAGTAGCACAGGCAGCTGTATGGGATGCATTAACCCCTCTGTAGCATAGATAGCTGTATGGTATGTATTAACCCCTCAGTAGCACAGACAGCTGCATGATTTGCATCAACCCTCAGTAGCACAGGCAGCTGCATGGTATGCATTAACCCCTCAGTAGCACAGGCAGCTGCATGGTATGCATTAACCCCTCAGTAGCACAGGCAGCTGCATGGTATGCATTAACCCCTCAGTAGCACAGGCAGCTGTATGGTATGCATTAACCCCTCAATAGCACAGGCAGCTGCATGATATGCATTAACCCCTCAGTAGCACAGGCAGCTGTATGGGATGCATTAACCCCTCTGTAGCATAGATAGCTGTATGGTATGTATTAACCCCTCAGTAGCACAGACAGCTGCATGATTTGCATCAACCCTCAGTAGCACAGGCAGCTGCATGGTATGCATTAACCCCTCAGTAGCACAGGCAGCTGCATGGTATGCATTAACTAGGCTTACCATAATTTTTAGAGGTGAATCTGGGACCACCCGGTGCAGTGCCAATGTGGGTGTGGTCAAGGGCATGGTCAAGGGCGCGTGGCAATTACCGGTCCTTTTAAAGTAGTATCTTTTATGTGCATAATATTTTGTGGGTACTTTACCCTTCCTCAGTCACACAACAAGTGAATCACACAGTTTAAACAGACCATAAGATCACCCCCTAGTTAAAAAAGCACCATTACGTTGTCATGGCAACCCATACACAACATGAGCAAATAAATCATTCATCTAAATCTCAGATTCTAAATAATGCCAAAGATTATGAGAGTGGAAGGCCCTCTAGTGGGCCTGTAACAACATTAAGGGATTACCAACTTGAAGTCTGGAGAAAGGCTAGGATGTGTTTTGTTACAATGTTGCAGGTTGGGAGGCTGTGTTTGTTCTTACCTTTATAGGGTCCTGCAGCAGTGCGTTCAGCCTCTTTCGGTTTCCAGACTTCAAGGAGAAGGTTTTTGAAGTGATCCTAAGAAAGATTGGAAGATGGAGAGATCCAGGAGGAAGTCTTTGCCTCCCAAACAATACAGGGAGGTGAGAAAAAAAGGAAAAAGAAGAAAAACAAATATATCCCAAATTTATATGGATTTCTTACCCTGTTTGGATATAATTGGTGATAATCTCCCTGGAGACCTTGAATTTAAGTAATACTCTAGTAATTAGGTCTAACTTTGGGAGCAGTGCGTAAGCATGAATTTGGTAATTACAACAGCTTGACTCAGTTCACAGAGAGTGTGAGCTGAATTAAAAAAAAATATGCTTCTATGCACTGTTTGTGGAAAACATCTTATGAGTTCATACTACCAACACAGTACCTTGATTTATATTATAATTTAACCTTTATTGAGTATTACTAAAATGACAGCAAAATTGCAATGGTATCTGCTGCCTGCGCTTGTACTTAAAAACACATCTCCATGATGTTTGGTAATGACTCTAATAAATAGGTGGTATGAAGGGTAAGACCCTGGGTAGATTAGAAACTTTAACACTATTCTAAAAAAAATAGTAATAGCCTTATGATGGCTTGTCTAAGCAGGTTCTTATGTTAAAGTGTTCTATAATCCACAGTAAAGAGAGTCTAAACCTTGTGTTCTATATATCTTTCTTAGCCGGATAATATCTTGCTAAAAACTATCAGTTTCTGGCATTAAAGGAGTCTTAGCCCATATACAATTTTTTTTTAACTTGTAAGATCTGCCTTATGGAGGCTCAGATTGGTTATACTGATTTTAATAATCAGGATATCCTCAGTGATACTAGAAATGCTAAATTATTATGCAGTCCTTTGTTTATTTATGCTCCTTTAAAGTTTGTCTGAAAAAATAGCAACTACTGCTGATTATATGTAGCCATTAAATTGTTGGATGACAATATGTATGTGGCTGAATTACTGGTTACTAGTGTTTCATCGACAATGTATTGAAGCAATCTTTATTATTTAAACCATTGTAAGAAGTGATGGAAAAAACAGAACTTTATCTGTTGTGTTTTAGAGTATTAAATACAATTGGCTGTTTAATTATTAAGATCCACCCTGTGCTTTGTAATATAAGCCTTTAAGTTGCCGCTATTGGCTAG
Source organism: Bombina bombina (assembly GCF_027579735.1). Classification (NCBI taxonomy): domain Eukaryota; kingdom Metazoa; phylum Chordata; class Amphibia; order Anura; family Bombinatoridae; genus Bombina; species Bombina bombina. The sequence goes on from NC_069503.1 coordinate 119,509,420, forward strand.
GTATACTAGCACTCACATTCTTGTGTTTCTCGGTCTATTACTTTAAATTACCACTTCTAGTATCCTTGTTTACTGCGGTTTCAATAAAAACTGGGTGACCAGAATCTCATAGCGTGTAAATTAACAGCCGTCTTTTAACACTACTAATTTTCTATTAGGTTGTCAGAAAAAAACTTGTAAATGCCCACTATTGCATACAATGGTTACTATTTAGTTACCGCAGCTATACAGCAAATATTACCTTGTAGTTACCGCTACACTGGGAGCGTATCCTCAGGGGGAGCGTATGGGAAACGCGGCGTCAGGGGTTTGCTGTATAGCTGCGGTAACTAAATGGTAACCATTGTATGCAATAGTGGGCATTTACAAGTTTTTTTCTGACAACCTAATAGAAAATTAGTAGTGTTAAAAGACGGCTGTTAATTTACACGCTATGAGATTCTGGTCACCCAGTTTTTATTGAAACCGCAGTAAACAAGGATACTAGAAGTGGTAATTTAAAGTAATAGACCGAGAAACACAAGAATGTGAGTGCTAGTATACCTAGCCAATAGCGGCAACTTAAAGGCTTATATTACAAAGCACAGGGTGGATCTTAATAATTAAACAGCCAATTGTATTTAATACTCTAAAACACAACAGATAAAGTTCTGTTTTTTCCATCACTTCTTACAATGGTTTAATAATAAAGATTACTTCAATACATTGTCGATGAAACACTAGTAACCAGTAATTCAGCCACATACATATTGTCATCCAACAATTTAATGGCTACATATAATCAGCAGTAGTTGCTATTTTTTCAGACAAACTTTGAAGGAGCATATATAAACAAAGGACTGCATAATAATTTAGCATTTCTAGTATCACTGAGGATATCCTGATTATTAAAATCAGTATAACCAATCTGAGCCTCCATAAGGCAGATCTTACAAGTTAAAAAAAAATTGTATATGTGCTAAGACTCCTTTAATGCCAGAAACTGATAGTTTTTAGCAAGAGCTAACAACTAGGAATACTAATTGTACAAAGAAATACATTTAGGATTAGTGGAAAAGAATACCACAAATGTGATAGATTTTCTAACTCCAATTATTCATGTGGCTGTAGGATTACTCTATCTATTAACATGTTCCATATCATTCATACTTTAAATCTTTATTCTTACAACTAGGAACAAACATTCACACAGTAGTAGCCTGAAAGATTTAAAAACACTTAAACCCAGTCAAATAGGATTAATATGATCAGCAATAATAGTATATTTATCCTGATGCCCACAACAAAATATTGTAAGATAAGCTAAGCCCTTACAATCCGAGGGCTAGATTACTTTTAAGTTTTTTATATTAAAGTAAACAGTAGGCACCAGGAATCAACAAGTATTCGTAAAGACAATGGTTCTTTTTTAACTTGGGTAAGCTGTTAAAAAGTGACAGACAGGAGAGAGCGAGCTTCTCCTGCTGGACCCCTGACGCGCGTTTCACAGAACGCTTCCTCAGAGGGGGTGCGGGCCGCTGCTACTCAGCGTTATTTATGTGGGTAGTTGTCCCACCTCTTGCCCCTGATTCGTTGTCCCTCTTGATTGTGATTGATCTGATTCGCTGCTAAATCAGTCTATAATAAACATAGACTGTGACATCCGGAGTTACGTTACGTAATGAGGGAGTGTGAGTTGGGGGGCGTGTTTACTTTTACTCATTGACCAGTCACTACTCGGTAGATAGGGCTATTCCTAAATGATAACCTACATATAGGATTCTAAACACTAAAATTGAGAGATAAGATTACATACGTTGATGAGTTGTTTTATCTATCTGTCTGAACGTATTATATACACTTGAAGATTGGAATAACAGTGATTGGCTAAAGGCTAAACAGCAGCATGAGTTCCATCCTACTGGCAGTATGTAAATCAACAGTGCTTATTAGATTCAGTCCAATGTTTGATAGATTTACTGTATATCAGCAGACATAAATATAGTGTGATGTCCTGTTTTATGCAGGAACTTATGCAGTGTTTTTAAGCTAAGGGTTTGTTGCTCTTTTAATGAATAAAACAGGCAGTATGGTTTGAACAACCTGTTAAATCACTGGTGAGACTTTTACTGAAAGAAAACTTCGTAGATGCCAAGCAGAAGCAAGGAATATTTGAGTAGAAACAATTGTTGCAATATAGGTAAGGAACATAAAGCAAACAGTTCAGAGAAATGATAGACTAAATATGTATTTTGATACACTTAGTAATACATCAGTAGTTGATTCTTGTTGTAGCAATTCTCAGGAATGACTTCACGCACTCACACACTCATACATAAAATATATACAGCACAGTCAGACTATGGTAGTAACCGGTAGATTCAGCAAGGTAATGCGGATGCTATCCAGAGAGTGACAAGGTAAGAACAGATCCTTTGTAAATGGATTAAATATTACCTTAGGTTTGAGGAGAACGGTTTTACCTCTGTGACCGGTATACTGCGTTGGTGTAAGTGCGGCTTCCGGGACGCTGCAAGTAGATCCGGTGGCTCCTTGATTCCGGTAGAATTTGAGAAATAATGAAATAATTTTGAAAGTAAAGTGTACAACAAAAGATCCTCGCTTACTACTGCTGTTCAGAGAGAAAGTAAAAATGAAGCAAGTTAGGTAATATCAAAAGTAGAATCACAACATGAGGGATGCGATCAGATAAGCTCCAAAGAGAAAACAATTTTCAGGCAAGGAATGATGGTTCAGGTGTGCCTGATATAGGGTGGAGGAAAGGTAGGCGGGATATACCTTAAAGGTATATCACACACTCCCCCCGCTAAGGGGTCCCCCAATTGACGAGAGGGATGGCTTCAAAGGATACCTGCGATGAAAGGATCTAATCAGACGGGGAGCAGAAATGTCAGTACTACGATGCCAAGAATTGTCCTCAGGACCAAAACCTTTCCATTTTAACAAGTACTCTAAGTGACGATTCTTGATCCTAGAATCTAGAATACGGTCCACCTCAAATTCGTCATGGTCATCTATTTGTACCGCAGTTGGAGTCTGAAGACTGGTTTGTACAGTAGAATTATAAGGTTTAATCAGAGACACATGTATAGTGGGATGAATCCTATAAGCTGCAGGAAGAGTTAAACATACCGTCATAGGGTTCAAAATTTTATTGATTACAAAAGGTCCAATGTATTGGTTCGCCAATTTCTTAGAGGGTACATGTAGTTTTAGATTCTTTACAGATAGTAACACTTTGTCACCCACTTTATAGACTGGACTGGGTCTGTGACGTTTATCATAATAAGCTTTCTGGTAATTCTTTGCATCAGATAAGTGTTTTTTGACTAGGGCTAGTCTTGCTTCAAGTTGTAAAGAATAGTCTTTAGCAGCTGGTGAGTTTACGTCAGTTTTAGATAGTGTCAAAGTTGTCGGATGATAGCCATAGGTTACATAGAACGGTGTCATTTTTGTTGAGGATGATACCGAATTGTTGTAAGAGAATTCCGCCATTGATAAATAATCTATCCAATCATCCTGCAAATGGGAAATGTAACAACGAAGATATTGTTCTAATGTTTGGTTTAGTTTCTCAGTCATCCCATTGGTTTGGGGATGGAAGGCTGTTGAGTATCTTGGTGTGATTTTTAACAATTTGCATAATGATCTCCAAAAGGATGAGGTGAATTGTGTACCTCTATCTGTTATAATATCAGTGGGTAGTCCGTGGAGTTTCACTATGTGGTTAAGAAAAACATTTGCTGTAGTAAAAGCTGAGGGTAACCTTTTTAGGGGTATAAAATGTCCCAATTTTGTTAGATGATCTATGACAACTAATATAGTGTTAAAGTTCCTTGATTTTGGTAGCTCTACAATAAAGTCCATCGAGATCATGGACCAGGGTTTATCCGGAACTGGCAATGGGGTCAACAATCCGATGGGCCCTTTATGATCTATTTTATTTCTAGCACAAGTGTCACAGGAATTGACATAATCTTGGATGGTTTGATTCATTTGGGGCCACCAAAAGTTTCTTCTTGTTTTTTCAATGGTTTTTTGTATTCCGGTATGACCGGATAAAGGTTCGTCATGAGTGTGTTTCAATATTTGTTTTCTTAATGAACAGGGTATATACAATTGATCTTTATGGTTTATTAAACCAGTATTTAGGTTTTTGTGACATGATTTAGGTGTATTGGTTTCTTTTTCTTGTGCCCTTTTAATCTCTTCCTCTAGAGGTGTTAGGACTCCAATAAATTTTTCGATTGGTACTATTGGAGTCAGGGTCTCTTGAGATGTCATTTCCTGTACTCTGGATAATGCATCAGCCTTGGTATTCAGGCTTCCTGGTCGGTAAGTGATCAAGAAATTGAACCTATCTAAGAATAATGACCACCTTACTTGTCTGGAAGTTAGAGTTTTACTTTTCTTCAAATATTCCAGATTCTTATGATCTGTGAAGATTTTAAATGGTTTTTGTGTACCTTCCAGTAAGTGCCTCCATTGTTCAAGGGATACTTTGATAGCAAGGAGTTCTTTATCTCCTATACTATAATTATTTTCTGCAGGTGTGAATCTTCTTGAATAATAAGCTACAGGAAATAATTCTGATTTGTTGTCTTCTTGTTGAGATAGAACTGCTCCTATACCTGAACTTGAGGCGTCTACCTCTAACACATATTGTAGCTTAGGATCTGGCATGTGTAAAATGGGGGCTTTGGAGAATTGCCCCTTTAAGTAGTCAAAAGCTAATTGGGCCTGTTCGGTCCATTTATATCTTTGTTTCTTACTAGTCAACTGAGTTAAGGGCTTTACTATATCAGAAAAGTTTTTTTATAAACTTTCGATAGTAATTGGCAAAGCCAATAAAACGTTGTAGGGCACGAACCGATTTTGGTGTGGGCCATTCTAATACAGATGAAACTTTATCTGGATCCATTTGGATCCTGTTAGGAGTTATTATGTATCCCAGGAATTTGATTTTGTTCACATGAAATAAACACTTTTCATGTTTGGCATATAACTTGTGTTCCTTCAAGCGCATTAAGACCCAACGTACATGTCTTTCGTGTTCCTGTTCTGTCTTGGAATAAATTAGAATGTCATCTAGATACACTATAACACAGATATCCATTAGATCTCGGAAGATTTCATTAATAAAGTGTTGGAAAGTAGCTGGGGCATTGCTCAATCCAAAAGGCATGACGTTGTATTGATATAACCCATATCGAGTCCGAAAAGCGGTCTTCCATTCGTCACCTTTCTTCATTCTGATAAGGTTATATGCCCCTTTTAAATCTAGTTTAGTAAATATTTGTGCTCCTTTTAACCGTTCTATTATCTCTGGTATTAGTGGTAATGGATACCTGTTCTTTATGGTTATGGAGTTTAAAGCCCTGTAATCAATTATAGGCCTTAGAGTGCCATCTTTGTTTTTTACCAAAAACATGCCTGCAGCAGCAGGGGATGTGGAGTGAGATATAAATCCCTTTCTCAGGTTGTCATCCAAATAGGACCTTAAATACACTAACTCATCTTGTGATAAAGGATAGATCTTCCCATGTGGTATTGGTGACCCTGGAATTATATCTATAGGGCAATCGAAGCTTCTGTGGGGTGGTAAATTCTCTGCTTCTTTCAAATTGAAGACCTCTGCCAAATCCTGATATATCCCTGGTATCCCTGTCTCAGATGATGTTAAAATACTATGAGGGTAACAGGTGTTTAGGCAATATGTTGAGTCTAGTGTAAGTTTTGAATGTTCCCAATCTATTTTGGGATTATGTTTTTGCAACCAACTATATCCTAAAATAATAGTATGTAGTGATATGGGGATCACATCAAATGTAATATATTCTGTGTGCCCATTGTTTATCATTATAAGCAAAGGTATTGTCTGGTGTGTAATGGGTCCCTTATTTATTAAAGTACCATCAATTGATTTAACAAACACAGGGTTCTGCTTGCACACCAGAGGAATTTTATTATTTACAATATATACAGAATCAATGTAGTTCCCAGATGCACCTGAGTCAATCAATGCCTTGGAGTGTATATTTTCCTGATCCCACTGCAAAGAGAGAGGTAAAGTCAATTGCATTGTATCTGAGATATGATATATGTTTTTATAACCGGTTTTCTTACCCTTCTTTTGTCTTTGTAATGAAGGACAGCTTGAGACGGTGTGTTCCATTTGTCCACAGTATAAACACAAGTTTTCTAACCTTCTTCTCATTTTTTCCTCATTACTTAGTGGCCCCTTGATAGTGCCTATCTCCATAGGGGTTACACTACCTTGAGATTTCTCAGATGTTGTAGGATAAGTGACCTGACGTCTGGGTATTGTGTCTGAAGTGAATCTCTCTGCTCGCCGTTCCCTGAGTCTTCTATCTATGGATGTGCTTAATTTAATAAGTGCTGGAAGAGAATCAGGCATTTCCTGGCGAGACAGTTCATCCTTAAGGTTTTCAGATAGGCCCAGCCTAAACTGATTCTTAAGGCTAACTTGGTTCCATAGTGAGTCTGTTGCCCACATTTGAAATTCAGTTGTGTACTCCTCCACCGTGCGCTTACCCTGTTTGAGTGCGCGTAGTTTAGAGTCTGCAGTTATTTGCGTATCTGTATCTTCATATAAATTAGACATAGCTTGAAAGAAATCCTGTAGTGAATCCAAAATTGGGTCATTATTTTCATAAAACCTGTTAGCCCAGGTTCTGGGCTCTCCCTGTAGAAATGAAATAGTGGTGCAAACCCTGATGCGGTCTGAATAATATGTGCGGGGTCTCATGGTAAAAAGAAGTTTACAAGCAGTCTTGAAATCTCTGAATTCATGTCTTTTACCAGTGAAAGGTTGAGGGTATTGAATATGGGGTTCAGGTACATCAGTACTTTTGTGAGACATATATTCTTTAACAATAGCTTTTAATGCGGTATTATCTGCTTGCACTTCTGTTAAGCCTTGTGCAAGATAATCTAATTTTCTTTGTATGTTAGAGAACTCAGTTTTAATTTCATTTGCATCCATAATAACAAAGTTTTGTTTACCAGTAACAAACCCTTAGAACACTGTGGCCTGAAAATTATGTGATGTCCTGTTTTATGCAGGAACTTATGCAGTGTTTTTAAGCTAAGGGTTTGTTGCTCTTTTAATGAATAAAACAGGCAGTATGGTTTGAACTACCTGTTAAATCACTGGTGAGACTTTTACTGAAAGAAAACTTCGTAGATGCCAAGCAGAAGCAAGGAATATTTGAGTAGAAACAATTGTTGCAATATAGGTAAGGAACATAAAGCAAACAGTTCAGAGAAATGATAGACTAAATATGTATTTTGATACACTTAGTAATACATCAGTAGTTGATTCTTGTTGTAGCAATTCTCAGGAATGACTTCACGCACTCACACACTCATACATAAAATATATACAGCACAGTCAGACTATGGTAGTAACCGGTAGATTCAGCAAGGTAATGCGGATGCTTTCCAGAGAGTGACAAGGTAAGAACAGATCCTTTGTAAATGGATTAAATATTACCTTAGGTTTGAGGAGAACGGTTTTACCTCTGTGACCGGTATACTGCGTTGGTGTGAGTGCGGCTTCCGGGACGCTGCAAGTAGATCCGGTGGCTCCTTGATCCGGTTTGATGAAATAATAGGATTCCGGTAGAATTTGAGAAATAATGAAATAATTTTGAAAGTAAAGTGTACAACAAAAGATCCTCGCTTACTACTGCTGTTCAGAGAGAAAGTAAAAATGAAGCAAGTTAGGTAATATCAAAAGTAGAATCACAACATGAGGGATGCGATCAGATAAGCTCCAAAGAGAAAACAATTTTCAGGCAAGGAATGATGGTTCAGGTGTGCCTGATATAGGGTGGAGGAAAGGTAGGCGGGATATACCTTAAAGGTATATCACATATAGATATTAGAATATAGTGTGAAATTTTAGCATCCGATTGTATGCTGTTAGTATATTTACCAATTTGGTTTACACTCACTTCTAATGATTCGGCATAACAGTGCTACACACATCGGGAAAGTAACATTATATTATCTCACAAAGAATAATCGCTATTCCAAAAGGTTAATCTATACGTAGGATTCTAAACATCTAAAATTATAAGATATAAGTCCACACGGCGATCAGTTTTTTAGCTGATTACCTACCTATCAGAACGCATCATATACACTTGGAAAATAAAAACAACAGTGATTGCTTAAAGACTAGACCGCAGTTTGCTTTCCATCTCACTGACAGTATGCTAATCAATTATGCTCAGTAGATTTAGTCCAACATTTGATAGAATTATTGTATATAAGCAGATAGAGATATCGACATTATAACATATTACGAAATTTTAGCATCTGATCGTATGCTGTCATTTTATTTACCTAAATCGTCTTTCAATTATTATAAGGTACTCTGTATTCCTTAATTTGTCCGTCAACAAAGTACATCTGAACTATCTGCTTTGAAAACTATGATCTCAGTTCGGCCAATTCGGTACGATATAATAATTTTCTATGGAGCATTGTATGTGACGATATAAAGCAATTCATAGTCTTTGATGTTTTGTTTATAACTCACAGTGATCATCCAATCGCTACTGCAGAACACACACACCCCCTATCTACCGAGTAGTGACTGGTCAATGAGTAAAAGTAAACACCCCCCCAACTCACACTCCCTCATTACGTAACGTAACTCCGGATGTCACAGTCTATGTTTATTATAGACTGACTTAGCAGCGAATCAGATCAATCACAATCAAGAGGGACAACGAATCAGGGGCAAGAGGTGGGACAACTACCCACATAAATAACGCTGAGTAGCAGCGGCCCGCACCCCCTCTGAGGAAGCGTTCTGTGAAACGCGCGTCAGGGGTCCAGCAGGAGAAGCTCGCTCTCTCCTGTCTGTCGCTTTTTAACAGCTTACCCAAGTTAAAAAAGAACCATTGTCTTTACGAATACTTGTTGATTCCTGGTGCCTACTGTTTACTTTAATATAAAAAACTTAAAAGTAATCTATCCCTCAGATTGTAAGGGCTTAGCTTATCTTACAATATTTTGTTGTGGGCATCAGGATAAATATACTATTATTGCTGATCATATTAATCTTATTTGACTGGGTTTAAGTGTTTTTAAATCTTTCAGGCTACTACTGTGTGAATGTTTGTTCCTAGTTGTAAGAATAAAGATTTAAAGTATGAATGATATGGAACATTTTAATAGATAGAGTAATCCTACAGCCACATGAATAATTGGAGTTAGAAAATCTATCACATTTGTGGTATTCTTTTCCACTAATCCTAAATGTATTTCTTTGTACAATTAGTATTCCTAGTTGTTAGCTCTGTTCTCTAAGAATCCACAATAGATACGTACCTTAACTGTTATAAGTGACTACATAGTACTGGTATATTACATACCCTTGTTGATTCATATAATAGGTACAATATCTATCACTTACTAACTCCTACTAATCCCCCACTTCACTGCAAAGCTTAGTTTTTAGCAAGATATTATCCGGCTAAGAAAGATATATAGAACAAAAGGTTTAGACTCTCTTTACTGTGGATTATTGAACACTTTAACATAAGAACCTGCTTAGACAAGCCATTATAAGGCTATTACAATTTTTTTTAGAATAGTGTTAAAGTTTCTAATCTAGCCAGGGTCTTACCCTTCATACCACCTATTTATTAGAGTCATTACCAAACATCATGGAGATGTGTTTTTAAGTACAAGCGCAGGCAGCAGATACCATTGCAATTTTGCTGTCATTTTAGTAATACTCAATAAAGGTTAAATTATAATATAAATCAAGGTACTGTGTTGATAGTATGAACTCATAAGATGTTTTCCACAAACAGTGCATAGAAGCATATTTTTTTTAATTCAGCTCACACTCTCTGTGAACTGAGTCAAGCTGTTGTAGATACAGGGAGGTGGTTGAGATGGCTGCCGGGAAGAAGGGGCCTGCAAGACAGAGAGAGGAGCCTGAGTCTGAGGAACTGGTACCCCCTACACCCCAAAAAACACCACCCACCAGGAGGTTTAATAAAGGAAAGGGGAAGAAAGGGGTTGGGAATGGGGAGGCTGGACCCAGTACACAGGCCCCGGTTGGTAGGGGGGTTGGAGTAGGCCCAAATGTGGGGCAGCAGCCTCAGGGACATAGCGAGCCCATCAGCTTAGGGCAGGCTGGGCCCAGTATTGTCTCAGGGGGGCAACAGGGAGATTTAGGCCCCGGGGGGCAGCATGCAGGTGTTTTGGGCGAAGGCCTGTTGGGCCCGTTCGCGGCCTTGCCTCCGGCGGCTATGGTGGCAGTCCTGGCCCTAGCACAGTCACTTTCCACTGCTATGGCCCCTACGGGCCGAGTGCTGGGCCAGGTTGCTGCCGGTGCGGCCTGTGGTGAGCCCAGAGATGCTAGGCCCACTAGGCCCGATGCAGAGTGCGCAGCTGCAGGGCCTCCCTCTGATGGCGGCTCACACAAGATCTCCTCCTCCACAAGTTCGGCAGAGGAGGAGGATCACAGCCGCCATCTTGGGAGGCGGAACATTGGCGACGGACAGGCCCCACGCGACTGGAGCATCCCAGGTAACTTGGGGAGGCTACCGGTCGCGGAGGGGGCATCAAGGGGGAGCGCTGCAAGAGGGCAGGAACACTTACCTACCGGGAGTGGTGTGAGACAGTCGGGTGCTGGACCGGATGTTGTGGCGGTAGTGTGTGGCGCAGTTGGGGGTCCGAGCGAGAGGCCAGGCACTAGTGCACAGGCGCATGCAATGGAGGAAGTGAGTGATGCACGTAGGCTCACAGGAGCTGATGAGAGTGCAAGTGGCATCAGAGGGCCTCCGGCAAGGCCAGTGTACAGGTCGGTAGGACGCATAGGTGATGATTCACACAGGGGGTTGGAACATGCGGGGATAACGCATGGTGCTGTGCAAAGGGATCAGTTTGTGTCTGGGGACCGCATGAGACAGGAAATGGCATATGAACGGAGTGTAAGGCAGTGTGATGGTAGGCAGATGGAGAGAGGTGTGAGTGAAGACACTATTAGGAGGGCAGTAGAAGCTGCGCTGCGTGAGGTTAACAGAGCCAATGCTCATCCTGGGTTTAGTGACAACGCCCGGGAGGGCACAGCTCAGGAAGAGGTGATTAGAAGTGCGGTGGCTGCCGCATTGGGTATGAATGCTGGAGTGGGGCAAGGGGTTGCGAGGGTGGGTGCCTCTGTTGATGCACCTTCTGCAGACCGGAGTACTCCCCAAGTTGTTTTGTCCCAACAGATTTGTGGAAATACAGCAGCAGAGATGGCAACTGGATCATCAGGTCCACTAGTGGTTGCAGGGCCCAGCGCCGCAAGTGACAGCAGGGCCAGAGACGCCAGGAACCAGTGAGTGCCATGCACCTGACACTATGCACACTGACACGGGGTCTTCCACGAGTGAGTCAGGTTCAGAGAGTGGGGAGGACCTTGGGCTAGTGGGAAAAGAACAACACAGAATGTTTAGGTGGATAAAAAAGATGGCAGCGGCTCAGGCAAAGGATAGGGCGGGCGCTAAAGGACAGGCAATGAAGGTTACAGGGGCGCTTGGGCCCAGGGGTAATATGTCCCCGACGGGCCCGGTGCCGCGTAAAGTGGCGGCACATGGGGACACTTACCCTTGCTTAGTCCACTCCCTTTACAGACATCTGAAAATGAAGGTCGTGAAGAAGATTCAGGAAGGTAAATACGTGAACGTGTTTGACCTCTCCCTGGATGCCTTCAGGGCGAAAGAAAGGGCTATGGACGGTTCGGAGCCTAAGAAGGTGCGCAGGCCAGAGACCTACGAGGAATGGCTGAAATGCTTCCGGGTCTTCGCCGCATGCTACGTGGACGTGCCTAAGAAGGAGGAAGGGAAGTACAGGTTGATACATCACCTGTCCTTTCCAAAAGGGGGATTGGTTAACGACGCTATTGACCCAGAGCTGAGTTCGGTCCATTATCAGCCGTTTGATAAGGCACTGGACGTAGTAAGGGCATGTGGCCCGGGTGTGCTGTTGGCGTAGCTGGACAGAGTCAGCTTTCCGGCTACTGCCATTACACCCCTCAGCTTTCAGGCTAATGGACATGAAGTTTGAGCGGTTGTACTATGTGGACAGATGCTTACCTATGGGTTGCTCGCTGTCCTGCTCGCTGTTCGAATGCTTTAGCTCATTCCTCCATTGGGTGGTACATAAGGCTTCCGGTGGGGGAGCGGTGGCCCACTATCTTGATGATTTCCTACTGGTAGGAAGAGCTGGTTGCGTGGATTGCGAACAGCTCATGGGCATCATGAAGGATATGATGGCATGATTCGGGGTTCCGCTTGCAGACGATAAAACGCAGGGCCCTTGCATCTGCCTCACTTTTCTGGGGATAGAAATAGACACAGTGCAGGCGATATGTAGGTTGCCACAAGAAAAGGTAACACGCATGTTATCCTCGGTGCGGGGAGTCAGGAGACTGGACAGAGTGCCCATTAGGGAGGTGCAGTCTTTACTGGGCCTTCTGAATTTTGCACGAAGGGTCATTCCGATGGGAAGGGTCTTTAACCGTCGGTTGGAGGGTCAGCTGAAAGGCCCGAAAGGCCAGGTGAAATGGGCTAGGGTCACGGCCGAGGTAAAAGAGGACCTGGCGGTTTGGGACAGCTTTCTAGAGGATTTTAACGGGGTGTGCTTATGGAGGCGCCCTCCCGTATCAAACCATGTGCTGCACCTGTTCATAGATGCAGCGGGTAGCTCCGGGTATGGGGCATACCTTAATGGCGAATAGAGCACAGCTCCATGGCCACGGGAATGGGTAGAGGCAGGTTGTACAAAAAATTTTACGCTGCTCGAGCTATTTCCAATTGTGGTGGCTGTCGAAAGTTGAGGGGAAAGGTTGGCCAACAGATCGGTGGTATTCTGGATGGATAACCTGAGTGTGGTGCACGCCATTAACAGGTTGTCTGCGTCATCGCCGGCTGTGGTTTGCTACCTGAGGCACCTGGTGTTGCGCTGCTTGCAGCGTAACATCTGTTTCACCGCCAAACACGTCCCGGGAGTGCAGAACGTTATAGCTGATGCACTCTCTCGATTTAATTGGGGGCAGTTTAGGGAAAGAGGGTCTAACGTGCCCGTCTTCTCTTTGGCAGTTGTTGAAGATTGGGCGAGCATCCTTCCCTTAGTAAAGGCATCTTTAGCACCAAGGACTTGGTCGGCATACGTGAGCCATTGGAACAGATCAGAAGCTTTCTGTCAGCAGAAGGGTGTGCAGGTACGGGGGGCTTCAAGGGTGCAGGTGTTAGAATGGTTGGCGCAGCTACGATGGGAAGGGGTCAGTAGGGCTGGCGCAGGGGGGAGGCTATCTGCGATAGCCTTCTTCAACAAAGCGTTAGGTTATGCGGACCACTCCAGCGCTTTCCTGGTCAGGAAGGTGCTGAAAGGGTGGGGTAGCCTTGCCTCTAGGCAAAAGGACCGGAGGGAACCTATCACACTGGGCAGGCTGCGGCTGTTAGCGTTAGGATTGGGCTCTGTGTGCACATCTGAATACGAGCAGTTGCTCTTTCGGGTGGCCTTCGCAATGGCATTCGCAGGGGCGCTTCGGGTGGGCGAGCTGGTGGCATCGTCCAAGGTGAAAGGGACTGGGGGAGTCCTGTGGGAGCACATCCAGTTGGCGGACGGTGGGCTCCTATTATTTGTACCTAGGTCAAAGACGGACCAAGAAGGTCGGGGGGCATGGTTGCCCCTTGCACAGCAGGACTGCGAGGAATGTTGTCCGGTGCGTTGTGTGGAAGAATACATTAAGGTGAGGCCGGTTGGCGGGGAGCAGTTCCTGGTGCACCGGGACGGGACGGCCTTGTCGGCCTTTCAGTTCCGCAGGGTGCTCGCCAAGGCAGCTGGGAAGGCGGGGTTAGATCCCTGCAGGATAGCTCCACATTCCATTAGGATAGGCGCGGCGACCAGTGCGGCGGTGAAGTGCCTCCCCGCGGCGGAAATTAAGCGATTGGGAAGATGGAAATCATCCCAGTATAAGACATACATTAGGCCCACAATAGGGGAATGTTAAGCTGATTTCAGGGTTGGGGTGTTGTTTACTGGAGGTTCATGCGGTGGACAGGTAATGTTGGCTGGTTAGGTCATTTGTGGTACTCTGTTTTGCCAGGTGTTGTAGGTGAGAAATCCCCAGCAGTTCGCGTGTAGATTGTAGGGCATTCGTACATCCACTGGGCACACCTCAGGGAGCTGCGGTCGCGGGAAGGACAGCAGCTTGGATTCCCAACGTCCAGGGCAAACTTCCAGTGGTTAGGGCGCAGGGGACTGTTATGGGCTGATTTGCCAGCATTGTTGCAGGATGCACACAGAAGGTGGGGGCAGCCTAATATATTAGTGCTGCACCTTGGGGGGAACGATTTGGGGGCAATGCCCGCATTGAACCTGATTAAGAGGATGGCGGCAGACGTGAAATGGGTTCACACATGGTTGAAGGATGTGACTTTAGGTTGGTCAAATGTGGTTGCTCGACTGCAATGGCGACACATCGTGACCCAGAAGGCTGCTTACAATGTAAGAAAAAAGTTCAACAAGGAGATGGGAAGGACGGTCACGGCCCTGGGGGGCTTCGTGATCCGGCACGAAAATATAACGGTCGACAAAAAGGACCTATTCAGGCCTGACGGGGTCCACCTGACAGACGTTGGGTTGGACTTGTTCCTAAAGGACGTCAGGGGCGCTTTATTGAGGGTTATTTAAGTTAGTTAAAAAAAAAAATAATAATAATAATTTTCTATAATTCGTTATTATTGTTAAAATGTTTATGTAGGTAATAGGTGCCTGTTGGCTTTGTTTGGCGGCAAGAGGACGCTTGGCTCTTGTGGCGGGTGGTCAAGGCCCTGGGGAGCGGGCACGGAGAGAGAAGAGTGACGGTCCAGAAATAAGGGGGGGTTACGCCTGCCAGGCGCCAGCCTGGGGGTCCTCTCCCTTGTGAATGCAGGCCGAAGATCTCTTAACATCACAGCTCTCTCTGCGTGCCATTGGGCGTGTACAGCCGGGTGTCACGCTGCAGGCATCGGAAGGGGCCTTGACCATCTGCTAGTAGGGGCTAGGTTAGGGTGAGATGCCACCAACGATGTTATGATTACGAACTTGTTGCCAAGTTTGATGTTAGGTTAATTTGAGTGCCTAAGAGTAATTAGAGTAATGCTTAGGCACTAGTTAAATCGTTTATTTTAATAGACGTGGACCGTGACCGGTCTTTTTCTCCCAACGCTTGTCTGTGTCTTATTTATATAGATATAATGGTGATCAGCAGTACGGAGGACGGAATAGGGGGTTTAGACCTTATGAGAGTGGAAGGCCCTCTAGTTGACGTCTGGAGAATGCTAGAATGTGTTTTGTTACAATGTTGCAGGCTGGGAGGTGGTGTTTGTGCTTACCTTTATAGGGTCCTGCAGCAGTGTGTTCAGCCTCTTTTGGTTTCCAGACTTCAAGGAGAAGGTTTTCCCGCCCACCCGTCCCCTGGAAAGAAGCAATTGGCGGCAACGATGCAGCTGAATAGGGTGAGTCGACCCGGCAGGGGTAGGTTTAATTGAGCTAGCCTGCAGTAAGTCCGGGTCTGTAATGTAGCCATCCACCCCTGGCGGTAGGGTTGTACGATTCGGCTGACGGGGGTCGCCTTACCGGGTTGGTTGGATATGCCTCAGCAGACGGGTGGTCAAGGCCCTGGGGAGCGGGCACGGAGAGAGAAGAGTGACGGTCCAGAAATAAGGGGGGTTACGCCTGCCAGGCGCCGGCCTGGGGGTCCTCTCCCTTGCAGATGCGGGCCGAAGATCTCTTAACATCACAGCTCTCTCTGTGTGCCATTGGGCGTGTACAGCCGGGTGTCACGCTGCAGGCATCGGAAGGGGCCTTGACCATCTGCTAGTAGGGGCTAGGTTAGGGTGAGATGCCGCCAACGATGTTATGATTATGAACTTGTTGCCAAGTTTGATGTTAGGTTAATTTGAGTGCCTAAGAGTAATTAGAGTAACGCTTAGGCACTAGTTAAATCTTTTATTTTAATAAACGTGGACCGTGACCGGTCTTTTTCTCCCAACGCTTTTCTGTGTCTTATTTATATAGATATAATGGTGATCTGCAGTACGGAGGACAGAATAGGGGGTTTAGACCTTAAGCATAATTACCAATTTCATAAAATAATGAAAAGCGTATACATCACACAATTTAATATCTGCAATGTAATATGTGTTTGATGTGTCTAATCAAGGAACAAAACTGGATACTGATAAGGCATAAATACAACATTGAATGAAATAAGTAAAAAAGAAACACATACCTGCTAAAGCTATTTAAGAGTCTACGCTATACCATAATGCAGGAAGATTACAACCAAAATGCTATTCTGCATGAAGTAAAGCAAGCTCTACGCCAAAACCCTGCCTGTCTGCACTTCCTGGCCATACCCACATGATTCCCTTAAACGTGTATCACCGGTGATGTCACCATGGGTCGGGGGGGTGTTACCATTTTGAAGAATTAGTGCCCGGTTTTTAATAAACCTATTAAAAACAAGGCACTTTAATTCATCAAAATTGACATTTCACTATTTTCTTCAAAAACGTACCTTTTAATCATGAATGCCGCTCCAGTGATTCCCTCGGCCATCGGAAGCCTCTGCAGATGTCAGAAGTGACGAATCAGGCTTCCTCCAATCACAGCTTCCCCCCCCCCCCGGGGGAATCTTGTCCTGATGCAACGCTGTGATTGTAGGAAGCCAGATTCATAATTTTGGACCCGCGAAGACCGCTTGCGATGGGCGGAGGAAGTGCTGGAGCGGCTGCCAGGATTAAAAGGTAAGTTTTTGAAGAAAACAGTGAAATGTCAATTTTGATGAATTAAAGTGCCCTTGTTTTTAATAGGATTATTAAAAACCGGGCACTAATTCACTTCTTTCACTTTAAATTCCTAGAAAAATAAACAAAGTAGTACTACAAAATTTAAAAAAAACCCTATGCTGCATGCTCAGTCTGTATTACTAAATGTAAACTTTGTAGGGCACGAATGTTAAGCTAAGCAGGGCTGTATGTAACAAAGTATCAGCATCCATCTATGTTGAGCCACAGACTCACAGTCAGGTCATTTTGAATAATGTGTTTGGGTTTCAGGCGGTCTGAACCCCAGGCACATGATTCGAAACCAGGAGTTAGCAACCCTACTGGGACAGAATGAACAACCGGGTGGGACTCTGGGACAGCGCTTCCAAACCAGAACAATCCCAGTCAAACTGGGACTTCTGGTAAGCCTACATCAACCCCTCAGTTGCACAAGCAGCTGCATGGTATGCATTAACCCTCAGTAGCACAGACAGCTGTATGGTATGCATTAACCGCTCAGTAGCACAGGCAGCTGCATGGTATGCATTAACCGCTCAGTAGCACAGGCAGCTGCATGGTATGCATTAACCGCTCAGTAGCACAGACAGCTGTATGGTATGCATTAACCCTCAGTATCACAGACAGCTGTATGGTATACATTAACCCTCAGTAGCACAGACAGCTGCATGGTATGCATTAACCCTCAGTAACACAGACAGCTGCATGGTATACATTAACCCCTCAGTAGCACAGACAGCTGCATGGTATGCATTAACCCCTCAGTAACACAGACAGCTGTATGGTATGCATTAACCCCTCAGTAGTACAGACAGCTGCATGATATGCATTAACCCTCAGTAGCACAGACAGCTGTATGGTATGCATTAACCCCTCAGTAGCACAGGCAGCTGTATGATATGCATTAACCCCTCAGTAGCACAGGCAGCTGTATGGTATGCATTAACCCCTCAGTAGCACAGGAAGCTGCATGGTATGCATTAACCCTCAGTAGCACAGACAGCTGCATGGTATGTATTAACCCCTCAGTAGCACAGACAGCTGCATGGTATGCATTAACCCCTCAGTAGCACAGATAGCTGTATGGTATGCATTAACCCCTCAGTAGCACAGACAGCTGCATGGTATGCATTAACCCCTCAGTAGTACAGACAGCTGTATGGTATGCATTAACCCCTCAGTAGCACAGGCAGCTGCATGGTATGCATTAACCCCTCAGTAGCACAGACAGCTGTATGGTATGCATTAACCCCTCAGTAGCACAGACAGCTGCATGGTATGCATTAACCCCTAAGTAGCACAGACAGCTGCATGATATACATTAACCCCTCAGTAACACAGACAGCTGCATGGTATGCATTAACCCTCAGTAGTACAGACAGCTGCATGGTATGCATTAACCCTCAGTAGAACAGACAGCTGCATGGTATGCATTAACCCTCAGTAGTACAGACAGCTGCATGGTATGCATTAACCCTAAGTAGTACAGACAGCTGCATGGTATGCATTAACCCTCAGTAGTACAGACAGCTGCATGGTATGCATTAACCCTCAGTAGCACAGGAAGCTGCATGGTATGCATTAACCCTCAGTATCACAGACAGCTGCATGGTATGCATTAACCCCTCAGTAGCACAGACAGCTGCATGGTATGCATTAACCCCTCAGTAGCACAGGCAGCTGCATGGTATGCATTAACCCCTCAGTAACACAGACAGCTGCATGATATATATTAACCCCTCAGTAGCACAGGCAGCTGCATGGTATGCATTAACCCCTCAGTAGCACAGGAAGCTACATGGTATGCATTAACCCCTCAGTAGCACAGGCAGCTGCATGGTATGCATTAACCCCTCAGTAACACAGACAGCTGTATGGTATGCATTAACCCCTCAGTAGCACAGACAGCTGCATGATATGCATTAACCCCTCAGTAACACAGACAGCTGCATGGTATGCTTTAACCCCTCAGTAACACAGACAGCTGCATGATATATATTAACCCCTCAGACAGCCCAGGGACAAGCGGCGCAGGTGGGCATGGCTCTGCCCTCTCTAGCTGCACGTACGGCCAGGCAAGCATGCAGAGAGAACGAAGTGAACGTGATGGCTCTGGACTCAACCCGGGAGTGTTAGCGTGGTCGTGAAACTGAGTGGGCGCACAATGAGAAAGGTAACCAACAGTGATAGATTATCTGAGTGAGCAGTGCACACTGGGTGATAGAGGGAGCACACGGAGTGGCTGCAGAGTTATATAGCAGGATGACAATGTTATACTATGTGTAGGTCCCAGTATTTATAAGTATGTTATTTTATGCATATGTATCCTAGAGTGTTTGTATTTGTAGCATATTTTCTTCTAGTATTGAAGTCAAGCCATAGTGTGTTTCTAGATTATATTGCAGTTAAATATTTATCAACTTCTTTTCTACATTGTCCTCAAACTAATTTACTCTGTGTTTATTCAGACTTGAAGAACATAAGGCATTAGGTCATGGAAGACATATAGGGTGACCAGATTCTTAAAATGAAATCCAGGGACATTTTTTTTTTAAACCCCTTACAGTAAATTATATTTTGCCCCTACAATCATCACTTGCAAAACTAACCGCCCAGGTCAAATCCCACTAATGTGTTTAATCCCTGCTTTGTTCCCCTCAAAAAAAAAAAAAAAAGGCCTAGTAAAATTTAGAAAGCCGGGGGGGTTTCCCACATTGCTTCCCTATCGTCTTAGATCAAGAACAATTGTGTGTTACCCTGCGCAGGAATTTCTAAAAAAAACAATATGCCAGTAGGTAATGGAGAGCCCCTCTCTCCACAAGTAGGACAAAAGACTGAAAAAATAACTTGCTCAAAAAATGAGACAAGATATTTATCCCTATCGTCTACCACCAGTCCAAGTAGCGTGATCCATTAATTGAGGTAGAGGATTCCAGGCCTGTATAGGACCAGCTCAAACACCTACATAAAAAAGTTATTTCTTGATAAACTTGATCTTTGATAGAGAACTAGAATTCCTCCCCCCCCCCCCAAAAAAAAGCACAAGTAAAAATGTCAAACGTATACTATAACATACCCCTACAAGCAACGCATTTTGGTTTTTAACTAGCACGCATTACTCAAAGACAAAGATACACATCTCTCTTACACGCTTTAGTAATAATGCCTTACGATAGGCCCCTAGTAAAATCAATCACCAGAAGATACCTCTACTTTGTAGTTTTTGATCAAAATCTTAGAAAGATTACGTACTTCTAAACATTACAATTTAACATACTAGACCTACCTAACAAGGGCTCAGCCTCTTGATTCCATTGCGCCTGCACAAATATAACATGCTTCCGCTATTAGCTAAACACCAGCAACCAATGAGAACTTATCTTGCACCTTTGAGCCCTTGCAAAGCGGGACTGGCAACCCCATGAAACACCTAACAATCTATATAAAGAGGGGTCCAAAGCTTTTTAGCTTGAGTTGCGCTGTGAGCGCCAGTGGTGAAGTATCCAGGGGAAGCAGAATCAGGGTCTAAAACAGATCTATCAACTTCCCACCAGGGATAGGCAAGGTGTCCGTACATGGACACTGGTGTCCGTGACTGGCCCTTGCAGTGTCCGCCACACGTTTTTGCGGCGGGGAGGGAGGAGTAGGACAGATGCTCAGTAGCGGGATAGTGAGTGAGAGGGAAGAAGCAAGCTGCCTGCAGTGCAGCCTGTGTCAACCACCGATGAGTCACGACCCATCCTAATTCCATGCTCTGTGCGGCAGCGTAGTGCTTGTGTCTGTGTGTAGAAGACCGTTGCCTACTCTGACAAACCTAACCACGTAAGTAACCAACCATGATGATCATGCGATTAACATAAAGGTGGGTGGGTTTGGTCAGGGGTTGTAGACTCTCAATAGAAAAAAAAAGGTAAGAATTTTGAAAACATTTTATACTAGTATACCACAAGTAGTCTTTATATAAATGTTATTTTAAACTTGTTTGATTAGATGACTAATTTGTACATGTAGAACTAGACCAGGGGCGTCCAACATGCATGTTTAAACTCCTTCACTATGTCTACCACTTCTGCTGGATGGCTATTCCACCATGCATCTATCACCCTCTCGGTAAAGAGTGTTTTTTGATTTTTTTTATTTGAAATGTACTTTGGTGTCCTTCACATAAGGTCTGTACTTTGGAAAACGTCCGCCACAGCCTTGGTCCGTGCCTATCTCTGCTTCCCACAAACACCTCTAACATGCACATTGCAAAGGGCTCAAACCGTCTTCCTGGGGACATTTCCCGGGACATAATTTGTCCGGGGACTGTCCCCTAAAATCGGGGACATCTGGTCACCCTACTCTAATAGTATTAAAGGGACAGCAATGTACTACTGGGAGCTAGCTGAACATATAGGTAAGCAAATGATAAGGGGCATTAATGTGCAGCGACCATTAAGCTGCTAGCTCCCAGTTCCTGGACCTACCTAGGTATGCTTTTTAACAAAGGATACCAACGAACAAAGCAAATGTGATAGAAGTAAATTGGAAAGTTGTTTAAAATTGCATGTTCTATCTGAATCATTAACCTCTGAGAGTGTAGATCATTGCTGGTCCTCAAAGCACAAAGAGCGGGTGGGATGCTCCAACCGGCAAAGCCGTGGTGGTCTTCTGCGCTACTCCTCTGTGAGGACGCTGAGACAAGACATAGTGAGACGGGTGCATATGGAGGATACATGCCCCTGTCCAGGTATGAGTAAACGATTAAGATTTCCAGCACTCTTTATTGAAGGTGCATAAAAACAGAAGGCAATGGATGGCAGTCTGTATAAAAACAAACAGGAAAAGGGGAACCAAAGCCCCTACAGCAACAGACGCGTTTCATGCCGCTAGGGCACTTGTTCACTGATATTTTGTTAGGGACTGGTAGTCAACTTATATTGCTTCAATGAGCCAATCAAATTCACATGTGATTAAGTTAACTTTTTAACCCCTTATGTCCCGAACAAAATATGTTTGAAAAACACAGCAGAGCATACATATATACAAATGACATAGTGCAATAGTAGATACTTTGTAAAAACACAATACATAATATAGGTAATCCGCTTGCTTGCTCTGCTGCAAAGTGTCCCTGGAATTTTTTTTTAAATGTTGGCAACTATGGACACTACATACACAAAATATCAAAGGGACAATTGTAGAGTAGTATCAAATGTTTAACTGGCTACAAATAAGGTAGTAGTTTTGAAATCTCTTATTTAATTACTTTTAAAATATTTATTTATTTTCTCTGGCCTAGATTTGGAGTTCGGCGGTAAAAGGGCTGTTAACGCTCCGCGGGCTTTTTTCTGGCCGCACCATAAATTTAACTCTGGTATCGAGAGTTTAATCAAATGCTGCGTTAGGCTCCAAAAAAGGAGCGTAGAGCATTTTTACCGCAAATGCAACTCTCGATACCAGAGTTGCTTACGGACGCGGCCGGCCTCAAAAACGTGCTCGTGCACGATTCTCCCATAGGAAACAATGGGGCTGTTTGAGCTGAAAAAAAACCTAACACCTGCAAAAAAGCAGCGTTCAGCTCCTAACGCAGCCCCATTGTTTCCTATGGGGAAACACTTCCTACGTCTGCACCTAACACTCTAACATGTACCCCGAGTCTAAACACCCCTAACCTTACACTTATTAACCCCTAATCTGCCGCCCCCGCTATCGCTGACACCTGCATATTTTTTTTAACCCCTAATCTGCCGCTCCGTAAACCGCCGCAACCTACGTTATCCCTATGTACCCCTAATCTGCTGCCCTAACATCGCCGACCCCTATATTATATTTATTAACCCCTAATCTGCCCCCCCCAACGTCGCCGACACCTGCCTACACTTATTAACTCCTAATCTGCCGAGCGGACCTGAGCGCTACTATAATAAAGTTATTAACCCCTAATCCGCCTCACTAACCCTATCATAAATAGTATTAACCCCTAATCTGCCCTCCCTAACATCGCCGACACCTACCTTCAATTATTAACCCCTAATCTGCCGAGCGGACCTCACCGCTACTATAATAAATGTATTAACCCCTAAAGCTAAGTCTAACCCTAATACTAACACCCCCCTAAGTTAAATATAATTTACATCTAACGAAATTAATTAACTCTTATTAAATAAATGATTCCTATTTAAAGCTAAATACTTACCTGTAAAATAAATCCTAATATAGCTACAATATAAATTATAATTATATTATAGCTATTTTAGGATTAATATTTATTTTACAGGCAACTTTGTAATTATTTTAACCAGGTACAATAGCTATTAAATAGTTAAGAACTATTTAATAGCTACCTAGTTAAAATAATAACAAATTTACCTGTAAAATAAATCCTAACCTAAGATATAATTAAACCTAACACTACCCTATCAATAAATTAATTAAATAAACTACCTACAATTACCTACAATTAACCTAACACTACACTATCAATAAATTAAACACAATTCCTACAAATAAATACAATTAAATAAACTAGCTAAAGTACAAAAAATAAAAAAGAACTAAGTTACAAAAAATAATAAAATATTTACAAACATAAGAAAAATATTACAACAATTTTAAACTAATTACACCTACTCTAAGCCCCCTAATAAAATAACAAAGCCCCCCAAAATAAAAAATTCCCTACCCTATTCTAAATTAAAAAAGTTACAAGCTCTTTTACCTTACCAGCCCTGAACAGGGCCCTTTGCGGGACATGCCCCAAGGATTTCAGCTCTTTTGCCTGTAAAAAAAAACATACCATACCCCCCCCAACATTACAACCCACCACCCACATACCCCTAATCTAACCCAAACCCCCCTTAAATAAACCTAACACTAAGCCCCTGAAGATCTTCCTACCTTGTCTTCACCATACCAGGTTCACCGATCCGTCCTGGCTCCAACATCTTCATCCAACCCAAGCGGGGGTTGGCGATCCATCATCCGGTGCTGAAGAGGTCCAGAAGAGGCTCCAAAGTCTTCCTCCTATCCGGCAAGAAGAGGACATCCGGACCGGCAAACATCTTCTCCAAGCGGCATCTTCAATCTTCTTCCATCCGGTGCGGAGCGGGTCCATCTTGAAGCAGGCGACGCGGATCCATCCTCTTCTTCCGTTGTCTCCCGACGAATGACGGTTCCTTTAAGGGACGTCATCCAAGATGGCGTCCCTCGAATTCCGATTGGCTGATAGGATTCTATCAGCCAATCGGAATTAAGGTAGGAACATCTTGGATGACGTCCCTTAAAGGAACCGTCATTCGTCGGGAGACAACGGAAGAAGAGGATGGATCCGCGTCGCCTGCTTCAAGATGGACCCGCTCCGCACCGGATGGAAGAAGATTGAAGATGCCGCTTGGAGAAGATGTTTGCCGGTCCGGATGTCCTCTTCTTGCCGGATAGGAGGAAGACTTTGGAGCCTCTTCTGGACCTCTTCAGCACCGGATGATGGATCGCCAACCCCCGCTTGGGTTGGATGAAGATGTTGGAGCCAGGACGGATCGGTGAACCTGGTATGGTGAAGACAAGGTAGGAAGATCTTCAGGGGCTTAGTGTTAGGTTTATTTAAGGGGGGTTTGGGTTAGATTAGGGGTATGTGGGAGGTGGGTTGTAATGTTGGGGGGGGGGGTATGGTATGTTTTTTTTTACAGGCAAAAGAGCTGAAATCCTTGGGGCATGCCCCGCAAAGGGCCCTGTTCAGGGCTGGTAAGGTAAAAGAGCTTGTAACTTTTTTAATTTAGAATAGGGTAGGGAATTTTTTATTTTGGGGGGCTTTGTTATTTTATTAGGGGGCTTAGAGTAGGTGTAATTAGTTTAAAATTGTTGTAATATTTTTCTTATGTTTGTAAATATTTTATTATTTTTTGTAACTTAGTTCTTTTTTATTTTTTGTACTTTAGCTAGTTTATTTAATTGTATTTATTTGTAGGAATTGTGTTTAATTAATTTATTGATAGTGTAGTGTTAGGTTAATTGTAGGTAATTGTAGGTAGTTTATTTAATTAATTTATTGATAGGGTAGTGTTAGGTTTAATTATATCTTAGGTTAGGATTTATTTTACAGGTAAATTTGTTATTATTTTAACTAGGTAACTATTAAATAGTTCTTAACTATTTAATAGCTATTGTACCTGGTTAAAATAATTACAAAGTTGCCTGTAAAATAAATATTAATCCTAAAATAGCTATAATATAATTATAATTTATATTGTAGCTATATTAGGATTTATTTTACAGGTAAGTATTTAGCTTTAAATAGGAATCATTTATTTAATAAGAGTTAATTAATTTCGTTAGATGTAAATTATATTTAAGTTAGGGGGGTGTTAGTGTTAGGGTTAGACTTAGCTTTAGGGGTTAATCAATTTATTAGAATAGCGGTGAGCTCCGGTCGTCAGATTAGGGGTTAATAATTGAAGGTAGGTGTCGGCGATGTTAGGGAGGGCAGATTAGGGGTTAATACTATTTATGATAGGGTTAGTGAGGCGGGTTAGGGGTTAATAACTTTATTATAGTAGCGCTCAGGTCCGCTCGGCAGATTAGGGGTTAATAAGTGTAGGCAGGTGTCGGCGACGTTGAGGGGGGCAGATTAGGGGTTAATAAATATAATATAGGGGTCGGCGGTGTTAGGGGTAGCAGATTAGGGGTACATAGGGATAACGTAGGTGGCGGCGCTTTGCGGTCGGAAGATTAGGGGTTAATTATTTTAAGTAGCTGGCGGCGACGTTGTGGGGGGCAGGTTAGGGGTTAATAAATATAATACAGGGGTCGGCGGGGTTAGGGGCAGCAGATTAGGGGTACATAAGTATAACGTAGGTGGCGGTCGGCAGATTAGGGGTTAAAAATTTTAATCGAGTGGCGGCGATGTGGGGGGAGCTCGGTTTAGGGGTACATAGGTAGTTTATGGGTGTTAGTGTACTTTAGGGTACAGTAGTTAAGAGCTTTATGAACCGGCGTTAGCCAGAAAGCTCTTAACTCCTGCTATTTTCAGGCGGCTGGAATTTTGTCGTTAGAGCTCTAACGCTCACTTCAGAAACGACTCTAAATACCAGCGTTAGAAAGATCCCATTGAAAAGATAGGATAGGCAAATGGCGTAGGGGGATCTGCGGTATGGAAAAGTCGCGGCTGAAAAGTGAGCGTTAGACCCTTTAATCACTGACTCCAAATACCAGCGGGCGGCCAAAACCAGCGTTAGGAGCCTCTAACGCTGGTTTTGACGGCTACCGCCGAACTCCAAATCTAGGCCTATGTAAGGCTAAGGCAGCTCAGGGAAATGAAACCCAAAATTAAAGGTTCATGATTTAGATAAACAGTTTTAAACAACTTTCCATTTTACTTTTATTATCAAAAGTGCTTCATTCTCTTGGTATCAATTGTTTAAGGAGGAGCAATGCACTGCTCGGAGCTAGTTGAATATATTGGAGGAGCTAATGACAAGAGGAATATATATGCAGCCACCAATCAGCAGCTAGCACCCAGTAGTTTATTGCTGCGCCTGCTTAGTTATGCTTTTCAAAAAAAAAAAAGCATACCAAGAAACAAAGTAAATCAGATAATAGAAATAAATTGAAAAGTTGTTAAAAATTGCATGCTCTGTCTGACTCATGAAAGCTTAATTTTGACTTTACTGTCCCTTTAAAGGGATAGAAAGGTCAAAATTGAAATGTGCATTTACATTTTAAATAGAAGCAATTTTGCAATATACTTCTATTAGCAAAAACCCAATGTTGTAATCTCTCGTGTTTGCTAACCTTTTTACCACGAAATTGCATGGGGGACCCAAGAAAATGTTTGCCCAGGGTCCAATCAATATTAAAGATGGCCCTGCCCACGTGAGTCAGACGGTGACCAGTCAGTGGAGGAGAGGCGCGCCGTGAGGAGGAGCGGAGATAGTATTGTGGCCCTGCCCGCGTGAGTCAGACGGTGACCAGTCAGTGGAGGAGAGGCGCGCCGTGAGGAGGAGCGGAGATAGTATTGTGGCCCTGCCCACGTGAGTCAGACGGTGACCAGTCAGTGGAGGAGAGGCGCGCCGTGAGGAGGAGCGGAGATAGTATTGTGGCCCTGCCCGCGTGAGTCAGACGGTGACCAGTCAGTGGAGGAGAGGCGCGCCGTGAGGAGGAGCGGAGATAGTATTGTGGCCCTGCCCGCGTGAGTCAGACGGTGACCAGTCAGTGGAGGAGAGGCGCGCCGTGAGGAGGAGCGGAGATAGTATTGTGGAGCTGCAGACCAGCAGAGAGTGGGAGTGTGGGACCAACCTATTAAATACTATTAAAAACAGGGGCACTTTCATTCATGAAAGTTTACATTGAAGCCATTCTTTTAAAATACTTACCTTTTATTCCTAGCAAACGTGGAACACCGGGCAGTGATTCCTCCACCCCCAGGACGTCTCTTCTTACTTCAGAAATGACGAATCCGGCTGTAACACAACAGACTAAAACCTGGATACAAAATTAAAGCAGATTTTGTGCCATCTTCCTGTTGAGATGAGACTTTACTGAAACATCTTCCATAAAGTGAAGTCACCGGATGAGATGAAATTCCTCCTGAACTACACATTTATACAACTGCTTACTGTTACAGGGGTATATGGTCAGCCATGTACTAATTACAGGGGTGTTATAAGGAGTATGACATAGTGGGCTTTACAATAGTTTTACAATCAAGGGGTTCATTTTCTTGACTGAAATTTTTCATGTAACCCATTTATTGCTGAGCCTTTTCATGTGTTAAAGATTTTTTTTTTTAATTGTTTATTTTTTTTTGCACAATTTCAGTTTTTTTGTGACATTCTCACACAAGTCTTACTTTGTTTTTTTTTCTGTGAGTTCTTTTTAACAAGTTAAGATTAAAAGAAAAAGTTTTTAGAGAAATAACTCATTTGCAAAGTCATCATATCAAATGCAATAAAAATGTAATTTTAATGTAATTTTATATAGTGTACATAAAAAAAAAATTAGCATTATTTCCTGAATAATTTAATTTAAAACGCCACCCAAGACACCAAAATGTAGGATTGTATAATAGTACTGTTGTTCAATACAAATGACTTATTGGACCGTCCTCATGATAGAAGAAGCGACTTTCGTTGACAAGTTTCTTTGGATGAAAACACCTCTTTTTGTAGAGAAGTGCATCTGTGGGTTCTGTTAGCAATGGAATGATAAATATGGCAATCGCCAGTGGCATTTGGGTGTTTTTGGAGCCAGGTGTCTTCTTATGAAAGATCCAGATCTTAGTGTTTTTTTACTTTCACAAGAAGAAATCCGGCTCTGAAAATAGTTAACAAAACGTACAAATGTGCATCCCTAAAGGTTTGTATCTTGTGATATTTCCCAGGTGTTAGTTTTGTAAAATAATAACAATAAAAAAATTATATACCAATTAAAAAAATAAATAAAATAAATGTCACTTTATACCATTATCCAACTTATGCAGAAAATAAGTCATAAAATAAAAAACATTAAAAATATTAAATGACCCAAAATTCTGATTTTACAGAGTGAAGAGTTAAAGGGATGCTCTGCTCAAAATTTGCCAACTGTGCATATGAAAAAGTGTCTTCAACAAAAAACACTAAAAAAAAAAATTATGAAAGTGATAGTAGACTATGTTGATTGCATTTACCTCTATATGCTGTATATAAGTTTAGCACATATATTTTGTTTTAATAAGAGCCCCAGAAAAGTCTGCACTGCCCTGTCTATTGTTCTGAACAGAATCCCAATCCCACAGGGGGCAGATGCCTGAGCAAATTTATATATTTATATTTAATAAAACTATATACTTATATATTTAATAAAACTAATAAAAAAAATATTAAAATACAGCATTGTTTTTTTTTTTTTACTTTACATAAATAAGAATTGAGTTTTAATCACTAAGGGCCTGACTATGAAACACTCACCGGCACGGAGTGGAATTACGCATTTTGAGCATAACATTTTAAGATCAGTGTCTGCATAGTGAGATAAACCTCTCTCAGGGTACATTTTGCTTTTTCCTAAATTCTTTTCAGGACCTCACAGTACTGATGAGACTTATTATTTAATCTTGCCAAACCAGAGAGCATTAGATGTTCTGGTGATCTGGCCCTTTAAACTAAGAACTAAATGGTACAAATGTTTGCACAAAGATGGCAATGTTAAAGGGACCTTAAACCCAAACTTGTTCTTTCAGGATTCAGATAGAGAATACACTTTTAAACAACTGTCCATTTTACTTGATATCATTTGCTTTGTTCTTTTGCTATGCTTTGTTGAAATACATACCTAGTTGGGATTAGGAGCTGAGAGCTAGTCCCCGATTGGTGGCTACACATATATGCCTCTTGTCATTGGCTTATCAATGTGTTAAGCTAGCTCCCAGTAGTGTATTTCTTCTCCTTCAATAAAGGATATGAAAATAGAAGTAAATTGAAAAGTTTAAAAGTGTATGCTCTATCTGAATTCTGAAAGACATAATTTGGGTTTCATGTCCCTTTAAGATTGGAAGTGTTCCGTTATTTTTATTATCTAATTTGCTTCATTACTTTGGTATCCTTTGTTGAAGAGCATACCTAGGTAGGTTCAGGAGCAGCTAGTTGCTGATTGAAGGCTACATATACAGTGAGGGGGAAAATTATTTGATCCCCTGCTGATTTTGTATGTTTGCCCACTGACAAAGAAATGATCAGTCTATAATTTTAATGGTTTATTTGAACAGTGAGAGACAGAATAGCAACAAAAAATCCAGAAAAATGCATTTAAAAAAAGTTATAAATTGATTTGCATTTTAATGAGTGAAATAAGTATTTGATTCCCTATCAATCAGCAAGATGTCTGGCTCCCAGGTGTCTTTTATACAGGTAACGAGCTGGGATTAGGAGCAGTCTCTTAAAGGGAGTGCTCCTAATCTCAGCTTGTTACCTGTATAAAAGACACCTGTCCACAGAAGCAATCAATCAGATTCCAAACTCTCCACTATGGCCAAGACCAAAGAGCTGTCCAAGGATGTCAGGGACAGGATTGTAGACCTACACAAGGCTGGAATGGGCTACAAGACCATCGCTAAGAAGCTTGGTGAGAAGGTGACAACAGTTGGTGCGATTATTCGCAAATGGAAGAAACACAAAATAACTGTCAATCTCCCTCGGTCTGGGGTTCCATGCAAGATCTCACCTTGTGGAGTTTTAATGATCATGAGAATGGTGAGGAATCAGCCCAGAACTGCACGGGAGGATCTTGTCAATGATCTCAAGGTAGCTGGGACCATAGTCACCAAGAAAACAATTGGTAACACAATACGCTGTGAAAGACTGAAATCCTGCAGTGCCCACAAGGTCCCCCTGCTCAAGAAAGCACAGGTACAGGCCCGTCTGAAGTTTGCCAATGAAAACTGAATGATTTAGAGGAGAACTGGGTAAAAGTGTTGTGGTCAGATGAGACCAAAATCGAGCTCTTTGGCAGCAACTCAACTCGCCGTGTTTGGAGGAGGAGGAATGCTGCCTATGACCCCAAGAACACCATCCCCACCGTCAAACATGGAGGTGGAAACATTATGCTTTTGGTGTGTTTTTCTGCTAAGAGGACAGGACAACTTCACTGCATCAAAGGGACGATGGACGGGGCCATGTACTGTCAAATCTTAGGTGAGAACCTCCTTACCTCAGCCAGGGCATTGAAAATGGGTTGTGGATGGGTATTCCAGCAAGACAATGACCCAAGGCAAGAAAGGAGTGGCTCAAGAAGAAGCACATTAAGGTCCTGGAGTGGCCTAACCAGTCTCCAAACCTTAATCTCAAAGAAAATCTGGGGAGGGAGCCGAAGGTTCGAGTTGCCAAATGCTTGGAGAGGATCTGCAAAGAGGTGTGGGACAAAATCCCTCCTGAGATGTGTGCAAACCTGGTGGCCAACTACAAAAAAAGTCTGACCTCTGTGATTGCCAATAAGGGTTTTGCCACCAAGTACTAAGTCATGTTTTGCAAAGGGGTCAAATATTTATTTCACTCATTAAAATGCAAATCAATGTATAACTTTTTTTAAATGCGTTTTTCTCAATTTTGTTGTTGTTGTTATTCTGTCCCTCACTGTTCAAATAAACCTACCATTAAAATTATAGCCTGATCATTTCTTTGTCAGTGGGCAAACGTACAAAATCAGCAGGGGATCAAATATTTCCATCACTGTATGTTACAGAAGCATTAATTATTTTGTTGTGAAGAGCTTATTTCCCAGCAGCAATGCCTGAACCAGCAAGCCAGCGCCTAAGAAGGGCTCCAAGAAAACCGTAACAAGTATCATTTCATAAAGAGTTAACTCTTTTTTTTCAGCTTTTAGAAACTATTGTCTAATCACCTCTGGAGCCAGACTGCTAATTGATAAGATGAACTTGTAAACTTGTTATCTTAAGTACTGTAATCCTATTGTGGCCTGTCAAAGGACAGTGCTCTCTATCTAAATGTGTGATGGGGGATTTTGTGCTTCCCCCCCTCTCCCCTGGGAGTGCCCTGTGTGCATGTAACCTTAATAAAAAGCAGGCTGGGCATCCCAGTCCTGAGTTCTTGTTTGACCCTCAATCGCAGCGTTGACTCGTTCTTGTGGGCAGAAGGGTATCCTAGCTGTACTGCAGCTAAGGGAGATTATTCTATATTTGCGAGACTCATATAGAATACTATGGAAAGCAGCTTCTCCCCTCTTTAGCAATAGGGATCCAGGCTACTAAGCGGTCCATCTCTCAGCGAGACTAAGGGTAACCGTAACATTTGGCGGCAGCGGCGGGATTTTCCTGGATTTCCTAGGAGAGGTACAGAACGGATGGAGAGCGCTTACGAAAAATTGAAGCGTACAACCCTAAAGGATTTACTTGAAAGCAGAGGGGGGTACGCCAGCAACCGGCCGAGGAGAGAGCTGATCGCAGAATTGACCGAACTGGATCAGAGCTTCATAATGGCGGAAACACCGACCACGATTAGTGACGAAAAAACCAGGATTGTTCGGGAAAGGCTCTCATTATACGGGCCGAACCCCTCCATGGAATTGGTACAGCAGTTGATGGCGGAGGCGGACGAGGATATACGAGAGACTCGAGCCCATGAACTCAACCTAGCGAACGCACACCGCAATGCTGAAGCCCCGCAGGTAATCATCCCTGTCGAAAATGCTGGGAGGCCCAAGATACCCTATGCAGCATTTCGACCCTTCCTAGAGAGCGAGACAGGGATTGATGAATATTTGGCGGACTTCGAAAGGCAATGTGCCCTGCACCAGATTCCCAACAGAGAGTGGCCCACGATATTGTCTGGGAAACTATCCGGGCGAGCCCTGGAAGCCTTTCGTACTCTGGGTGCTGAGGAAGTGACACAGTATGAGCTAGTTAAGGAGACACTGTTGCGACGGTACGCTGTAACTCCGGACACGTATCGCCGACAGTTTCGGGGCACGGAAAAGAAGCCTAACGATACCCATATGGAATGGGCGCACCGAATGCGGAGAGCGGCAAATCACTGGCTGAGCGGAAGTAAAGCGGTGACTGGGGAGGAAATTTTACAATTGTTTCTCTTAGAACATTTTTATAATGGCATGGAACAGCAAGGGAAGGAATGGCTGCGAGACAGGCGGCCTTCTACCTTAGAAGAAGCAGCCAAATTGGCCGATGAACATTATGACTCCCGTCTTCACGAACCCATGAACTACCGAGCTCCAGCACGGGTCGAACCCAGAGAGGTTTACCGTGCACCCCCTCGTGCTGAATTCCGAGCCCCGGTGCCCACAGGGCCCGTCCGACACTCAGGACCACCCAATAACAGCTCTGAGCGTCCCAGACCGACTTGCCACCGATGCAAGCAACGAGGGCATTTCATGGCTAGCTGCCCCCTTAATACGCACCAGACACCCAGGAATTACAATTACCCCTCTGGGTCCTATCGTCCGGCCCGGGCCCTCTGTGTTAACCAAGAGGCCCCTATGGAGGGATATGTGGGGCCGCTTCACGAGGCAGACCCTGTATATGCTGCCTCAGATAACCGCCAGCACCATCGGCAGAGGGTATGGCTCGAGGGGCGATCTACCGAGGGATTGCGAGACACAGGGGCTACTATCACGCTGGTACAGAGTCATTTGGTGCCAGAGCACAAGCGATCCGGACAGACTGTGGCCGTTAGAGTGGCGGGGGGGGATGTGTACAAAATTCCAACAGCTAAAGTGCATCTTGATTGGGGAGCGGGAAAGGGGGCTGTGAACGTGGGCCTAATGGATAATTTACCTGCCGAAGTACTACTGGGCAACGATTTGGGCCCCATGACTTCTGCCTATGCTCCAGTATGCAACAACGAGGCGGACCCAGTGACTACACGGGCCCAAGCCCGGACGGAGCGAGAGCTCTCACCAGTGCGGGAGACACAGGTAAGACCTACCCCGACCTTGCCTGACAGGTTAGGCCCCATACCCTGGGACACCCCAGATGCTTTCGAGGCAGAGTCTAAGACTGACCCGACCTTACAAAAGTACCGGGAACGAGCAGAGACCGGAGGGGGCGGGGCAGATAACGAAACATTCTTATGGGAAAAAGGGAAACTATACCGCTGGACAGAGAAAAGGGGACAGCGTAGGCGACAGCTGGTAGTGCCCCACAAATACCGTCAAGAAATCCTCAAAATAGGCCACGACATCCCCTTAGCAGGCCACCTAGCCGTTACCCGTACCCTACACCGCATTACTCACACGTTCTTTTGGCCAGGGGTGCACGCTGACGTTAGAACTTACTGTAACACCTGCGATGTGTGTCAACGAGTAGGAAGGCGAGGCGATCACCCTAAAGCCCAGCTAGTAAATATGCCCATTGTAGAGGAACCCTTCAGCCGGGTTGCTATTGACCTAGTGGGACCACTGGCTACCCCTAGTCCCTCCGGTAAGCGATACATTCTTACCGTAGTGGACTACGCTACCAGGTACCCAGAGGCTGTCGCCCTATCCAACATACAAGCGGATACGGTAGCGAATGCACTAGTACAGGTGTTCTCCCGGGTAGGATTTCCAAAAGAAATCCTATCCGACCGAGGCACCCAATTTACGGCTGAATTGACCCAACAACTCTGGCAGGTTTGCAAAATTAAGTCCCTCCTGAGCTCCCCATACCACCCCCAGACGAATGGGCTGTGTGAGAGGTTCAATGGGACCCTCAAGCAAATGCTCAAGACGTTCACTCAGGAATACCGAGACTGGGAACGCTTCCTGCCGCACCTCCTATTTGCTTATCGGGAGGTGCCCCAGGAAACGACAGGGTTCTCTCCCTTCGAGTTGCTCTACGGAAGAAAGGTACGGGGACCCCTAAACCTGATCCGGGAGCACTGGGAGGGAGAGATGGAGGCTGACGGTGTCCCAATTGTGCCATACGTGCTGGAACTCAGGGACCGAATGGAGCAATTAGCCAAATCCGTGCGGGCTAATCTCCAGTTGGCCCAGAGAAGACAGAAAGTATGGTACGATCGGGGGGCCCGAAAGAGAATCTTCACCATAGGACAAAAGGTGTTAGTACTTAAGCCGGTGAAGACAGACAAATTGCAGGCGTCCTGGCAGGGTCCCTACCAGATCGTAGAGAAAAGGGGAGACACCACTTATGTGATAGCTAGCTGCCACGACAACAATCTTAGAAAGACATTCCATGTAAACATGCTCAAGGAATATTTTGAGCGACCAGAGAACGTGACGGCCGTATGTTGTTCCCCTCAGGAAGACCCCGACAGTTTACCCATTCCAGACCTATTAGAAAAGAGCCTCCCCACAGGTATAGTGGCGCAGGTTCAGATAGGGGACCGACTTAGCCCCACTGAAAGGGAGCAGCTCAACCAACTCCTCCAGTCCAAACACCTCACCTTCTCCCCGAAGCCAGGGTACACTACTTTAACCACCCACCAGGTAGATACTCCGGGACAAGCTCCCTTGCGCCAGGCTCCGTACCGAATCCCTGAAGCAGTTAGGACAGGAATGAAGAAGGAGATCGATGAGATGCTCCAGCTCAGGGTAATTGAGCCCTCCGATAGTCCCTGGGCCTCCCCAGTTGTCTTGGTGCCCAAGAAAGATGGGACCACCCGGTTCTGCGTAGACTATCGGAGGCTCAATGAAAATACCGTGACGGACGCTTACCCTATGCCCAGGGTAGACGAGCTACTCGATCGTATAGCCAGGGGAAATTACCTGACCACTATTGACCTCTGCAAAGGTTACTGGCAGATTCCCCTGGCCCCGGAGGCTATCCCCAAGTCGGCATTCGTCACCCCCATTCGGCTTATATCAGTTTCGGGTAATGCCGTTTGGGATGAAGAATGCCCCAGCTACATTCCAGCGCTTGGTGGATAGGCTCCTGGATGGCTTCCAGAGTTTTGCTTGCGCCTACCTGGACGACATAGCGATCCACAGTGAGTCCTGGGAGGACCACTTAGCTCATGTGGGAATGGTTCTGGATCAGATCCGGGCTGCTGGCCTGACTCTGAAGCCAGAGAAATGCCACTTTGGGATGGCCGAGGTACAGTACCTGGGTCACCGGGTGGGGTGTGGAAAGCAGCGACCAGAGCCGGCCAAAATAGAAGCTGTCGCCAATTGGCCCACCCCCATCACTAAGACTCAGGTCCTAGCCTTCCTGGGCACGGCAGGGTACTATAGACGGTTCGTACCAGACTACAGCACACTTGCCAAACCCCTGACTGACTTGACCAAGAAGAACTTACCTCGACAGGTCCTGTGGTCTCCCCACTGTGAAACGGCTTTCCAGGCTCTCAAAAATGCTCTAATTAACGCTCCTGTCTTGGCGGCCCCAGCCCTTAACAAACGTTTTATCGTCCATACAGATGCTTCCATGTTCGGGCTGGGAGCCGTCCTCAGCCAAGTAGGCGAAGATGGAGGGGAGCATCCAGTTGCCTACATCAGCCGGAAGCTCCTGCCCCGCGAAGTCAGCTATGCAGCGGTCGAAAAGGAGTGTTTGGCTTTGGTGTGGGCATTAAAGAAATTGACTCCCTATTTATATGGTCAGGAGTTCACTCTGGTCACCGACCATAACCCGTTGGTGTGGCTGAACCGGGTCTCTGGAGATAACGGCAGGCTTTTACGTTGGAGCTTATCGTTGCAACCCTTCAATTTCACCATTACTTACAGACCTGGGAAACAGAATGGCAACGCCGACGGGTTGTCCAGACAAACCGACCTCAGCCCCACATAACCAGCGGTCTGGACAGCCTTAGTCTGCCCCGAAAAGGGGTCAGACAGTGTCTGCCAGAGTGTTCCACAGAAAGGGAGCACTGTTACAGAAGCATTAATTATTTTGTTGTGAAGAGCTTATTTCCCAGCAGCAATGCCTGAACCAGCAAGCCAGCGCCTAAGAAGGGCTCCAAGAAAACCGTAACAAGTATCATTTCATAAAGAGTTAACTCTTTTTTTTCAGCTTTTAGAAACTATTGTCTAATCACCTCTGGAGCCAGACTGCTAATTGATAAGATGAACTTGTAAACTTGTTATCTTAAGTACTGTAATCCTATTGTGGCCTGTCAAAGGACAGTGCTCTCTATCTAAATGTGTGATGGGGGATTTTGTGCTTCCCCCCCTCTCCCCTGGGAGTGCCCTGTGTGCATGTAACCTTAATAAAAAGCAGGCTGGGCATCCCAGTCCTGAGTTCTTGTTTGACCCTCAATCGCAGCGTTGACTCGTTCTTGTGGGCAGAAGGGTATCCTAGCTGTACTGCAGCTAAGGGAGATTATTCTATATTTGCGAGACTCATATAGAATACTATGGAAAGCAGCTTCTCCCCTCTTTAGCAATAGGGATCCAGGCTACTAAGCGGTCCATCTCTCAGCGAGACTAAGGGTAACCGTAACACTGTATATGCCTCTTGTATCTGGATCACCAGATGTGTCCAGCTAGCTCCCAGTAGTGCATTGCTGTTTAAAATTGCATGTTTTATCTGAATCATAAAAGAAAGATTTTGGGTATCATGTCCCTTTAAACAGGGTATTTAACACAAATGATGTTCCTGTTCTGAGATTTATGCTTGGGAGGCATGTCATTCTCCTCCAATAAAGTAGTGAGAGATCTGCTTTATCGGCCAGTGAGCAATCAGTCCTTAGGGACCATCTGTACATATACACAGACAACAGTTTGCTTTAAAATCAAAATAACCAGTTATAATGTAAACATTTTTTATTCTTAATTTTAAAAAAAATGCTTTAATATTCATGATAAAATGTTTGAGATAGATAATGCCTTTATTACCCATTCCCCAGTTTTGCACAGAATGAAACACGGTGATAATTAATATATTTTTACCTCTGTGATAATCTTGTATCTTAGCTTCTTCTGACAACCCCCCTTATCACATGACTTTTCAATTTTTTTATCTATTGATTTGCGATTAAGCCAATTAGTGCTGTATCATGCACAACTCCACGGGAGTGAGCACAATGTTATCTATATGACCCACATGAACTAGCAGTCTTCTGTTGTGAAAAGCTAATAAAAAAAGCATGTGATAAGAGGCTGTCTGTAGTGGCTTAGAAACAGACAGAAATGTAGAGGTTTAAATGCTATAAAGTATATTAATATAACAATGTTGATTGTGCAAAGCTGGGGAATGGGTGGTAAAGGCGTTATCTATCTTTTCAAACAATAACAATTTTGTTGTAGACTGTCCCTTTAAATTAGTATTCTCTTCTTGATATTTCCATTTATTTATACAATCTTAATTCCATTTTACAATCCAACTGGCAGTTAAATAATCTTTATAAATCATTTTCATGTGTGACTCCTTAAAATAGGTCTCCAACGTGTATTGATACACTCTTAAGACTTTTCTTATTAACTTCACCACATATATTTTTCTTTATATATTTTCCTTTAAATCAGAACCTCAGGAGCGTGCAGTCCGCCCATTCAAAGACAGAGAGGATTGAAAATCTCCTAAAACTTTATTTTAAAAATAAAATTCACAAGAACAATGGTTCAATTATAACAGTCAATAATTACCATAATTCTGTAGATCAATTCTACATCCTTATATTAAAAAAACAAAATAGAAAAACATATCCAATTTACCAAAAGATCATTACAATGTTAATATGTACATTGCCCCTCTTCCTGTCTTTGTTGTTCTGTGTTTTTAAATGTATATAAGATTATTCACTTTTCCATACATACCTCAAGTTTGTTTATATCCATCAACACATCTTTTTTTAAGTATTTATCTGCTGTCATGTATCCCTTTTTAATAGATTTATTGATGACTTTCTTTTTTTTATCCAAAATTTAAATTGCATCTGTTTAGCTAGTAATATACTAAAACAATTATATATCTCTTTAAAGGGACAATTTACCCATTTTTTTTCTGCCCTCTAATTTGTTCTCAATGATCTATTTTACCTGCTGGAGTGTATTACATTGTTTTCAAGTAGCTCCTTTACTGTTATTTCAGCATTTGAAGTAGCTGATTTAGCCAGTGGTATCCCCACCTATACTAGAAGTTTTTGGTCTTAAAAGGGACATAAACCCAAAATGTTACTTTCGTGATTCAGATGGAGAATACAATTAAAAAACAAAGTTTTCAGTTTACTTCTCAAATTGACTGTTCTCATATTCATCTTTGTTGAAGATATATCTAGATAGGTAGCGTGCACATTTCTGGGGCACTATATGACAGGTGTGCTGCCATCTAGTGCTCTTGCTAATGTATAAAAACTGCTGCAGACACGTGCACACTCATTAACTTACCTTCTTGCTTTTCAACGAAGGATAAAAAGAAAACAGACATTTTGATAATAGAAGTACATTCAAAAGTTGTTTAAAACTGAGTTTTATCTCCCTTTAAGTCCAGGCAACTGACAGGCTGTAAACACAGCCAGCAGAGGAAAATACACTCCCAGTGGGGTGTAGAAGAGATAACTAATACAATTATCATTTTCCATTGTTCTCTCCAAGTATTGTGCTTTGGTTTACAAACAGACGTAAGATAAGTATCAAGTGTGTGTACACAAAGTGATAACATAATGAGATCTGATATTACCTGCAAGCTCAACCCATATTGTTATAGGCTACGTAAAACAGTGAGAGAAGCACAATAAACGACTTAGCAAATTTATTAAAGTGCAATAAAACTTAAGCACTTACGTTAAAATGAAGACAATTCAGCATCCATATGAGATGAATGTCCCTGATGCGATATGTAGCAGCGTCTGACATCACGACCAGCAGATCGCTGAAGCGCCCCCCAGCAAGCGGGTAATCGTCAGTGCAAACAGTTTACAGAACACATCCGATAGATCCCTAGGCGCAGAGTAAGATCTTGGATGTCGAACTGCTAGTGGGACTCAACAATCGGCTACATATCACATCACTGACATTCATCTCATATGGATGCTGAATTGTCTTCATTTTAATGTAAGCGCTTATTTATGTTTTATTGAATAAATTTGCTAAGCCGTTATTTGTGCTTCTCTTACTGTTTTTCATAGCTCTCTGTGTCCTTTGGTTTGTGGAAATACCACTAAAAGAGAGCAGCATTGGCTTGTATTAGAGCAATCTGACCTGGATACTGATATACAGACTTTCCTCTACTATTCCTTATTTGGACTCTTACAGTGTCTTATTAGACTGTGTATGGCTCTCTGAAGGTAATCATCATCATCATTCATTCTCATTCTCTCTCTCTCTCATTCTCATTCTCTCTCTCTCTCTCATTCTCATATTCTCTCTCTCTCATTCTCTCTCTCTCATTCTCTCTCTCTCTCATTCTCTCTCTCTTATCTCTCTCTCTCTCTCTCTCTCATTCTCTCTCTCTTATCTCTCTCTCTCTCTCATTCTCATATTCTCTCTCTCTCATTCTCTCTCTCTCATTCTCTCTCTCTCTCATTCTCTCTCTCTTATCTCTCTCTCTCTCTCTCTCTCTCTCATTCTCTCTCTCTTATCTCTCTCTCTCTCTCATTCTCTCTCTTCTCTCTCTCTCTCTCTCTCTCTCTCTCTCTCTCTCTCTCTCTCTCTCTCTCTCTCTCTCTCTCTCTCTCTATATATATATATATATATATATATATCTCCACCTCTCCCTCCCCATCTCTCTCTCTCTCCCCATCTCTCTCTCTCTCCCCCCATCTCTCTCTCCCCATCTCTCTCTCTCTCCCCCCATCTCTCTCTCTCCCCATCTCTCTCTCCCCATCTCTCTCTCCCCATCTCTCTCTCCCCCCATCTCTCTCTCTCTCTCTCCCCCAATCTCTCTCTCTCCCCATCTCTCTCTCTCCCCCCATCTCTCTCTCTCTACCCCCCCATCTCTCTCTCTCTCCCCCCATCTCTCTCTCTCTCTCTCTCCCCCCATCTCTCTCTCTCTCTCCCCCCCATCTCTCTCTCTCTCCCCCCCATCTCTCTCTCTCTCCCCATCTCTCTCTCTCCCCCCCCATCTCTCTCTCTCTCTCCCCCCATCTCTCTCTCTCTCTCTCCCCCCATCTCTCTCTCCCCCCATCTCTCTCTCTCTCTCTCCCCCCCATCTCTCTCTCCCCCCCCCATCTCTCTCTCTCTCTCTCTCTCTCCCCATCTCTCTCTCTCTCCCCCATCTCTCTCTCTCCCTCTCTCCCCCATCTCTCTCTCTCCCCCCCATCTCTCTCCCTCTCTCCCCCATCTCTCTCTCTCCCCCCCATCTCTCTCCCCATCTCTCTCTCCCCCCCATCTCTCTCTCCCTCCCATCTCTCTCTCTCTCTCCCCCATCTCTCTCTCTCCCTCTCCCTCCCCCCCATCTCTCTCTCTCCCCCCCCCCATCTCTCTCTCTCCCCCCATCTCTCTCTCTCTCTCTCTCTCCCCCCCATCTCTCTCTCTCTCTCTCCCCCCCATCTCTCTCTCTCTCCCCCCCATCTCTCTCTTCCCCCCCATCTCTCTCTCTCTCTTCCCCCCATCTCTCTCTCTCCCCCCCATCTCTCTCTCTCCCCCCCATCTCTCTCTCTCCCCCCCATCTCTCTCTCTCCCCCCCCATCTCTCTCCCCCCCATCTCTCTCTCCCCCCCATCTCTCTCCCCCATCTCTCTCTCCCTCCCCCATCTCTCTCTCTCCCCCCATCTCTCTCTCTCCCCCCCATCTCTCTCTCCCCCCATCTCTCTCTCCCCCCCATCTCTCTCCCCCCCCATCTCTCTCTCCCCCCCATCTCTCTCTCCCCCATCTCTCTCTCTCTCCCTCTCTCTCTCTCCCCATCTCTCTCTCTCCCCCCATCTCTCTCTCCCCCCCCATCTCTCTCCCCCCCATCTCTCTCTCTCTCTCTCCCCCCATCTCTCTCTCTCTCCCCCCCATCTCTCTCTCTCCCCCCCATCTCTCTCTCTCCCCCCCATCTCTCTCTCTCCCCCCCCATCTCTCTCTCTCCCCCCCATCTCTCTCTCTCCCCCCCATCTCTCTCTCTCCCCCCCATCTCTCTCTCTCTCTCCCCCCCCATCTCTCTCTCCCCCCATCTCTCTCTCTATCTCCCCCATCTCTCTCTCCCTCTCTCTCTCCCCCATCTCTCTCTCCCCCCATCTCTCTCTCCCCCCCCATCTCTCTCTCTCTCCCCCCATCTCTCTCTCTCTCCCCCCCATCTCTCTCTCTCTCTCTCCCCCCCATCTCTCTCTCTCCCTCTCTCCCCCCATCTCTCTCTCTCCCCCCATCTCTCTCTCCCCCCATCTCTCTATCTCTCCCCCTCCCCATCTCTCTCTCCCCCCATCTCTCTCTCTCCCCATCTCTCTCTCTCTCCCCCCCATCTCTCTCTCTCCCCCCCATCTCTCTCTCTCCCCCCCCCATCTCTCTCTCTCCCCCCATCTCTCTCTCTCTCTCCCCCCCATCTCTCTCTCTCTCCCCCTCCCCATCTCTCTCTCTCTCCCCCTCCCCATCTCTCTCTCTCTCCCCCCGATCTCTCTCTCTCTCCCCCCCATCTCTCTCTCTCCCCCCCCCCATCTCTCTCTCTCTTTCTCCCCCCATCTCTCTCTCTCTCTCCCCCCCATCTCTCTCCCCCTCTCCCCCCCCATCTCTCTCCCCCCCATCTCTCTCTCTCTTTCTCCCCCCATCTCTCTCTCTCTCCCCCCCCCATCTCTCTCCCCCTCTCCCCCCCCCCATCTCTCTCCCCCCATCTCTCTCTCTCCCCCCCCCATCTCTCTCTCTCCCCCCCATCTCTCTCTCTCTCTCGCCCCCAGTCTCTATCTCGCTCTCCTCTCTCTTGCCCCCCCAATCTCTCTCTCCCCCATCATCTCTCTCTCTCTCTCCCCATCTCTCTCTCTCCCCCATCTCTCTCTCTCCCCATCTCTCTCTCTCCCCATCTCTCTCTCTCCCCCATCTCTCTCTCTCCCCCATCTCTCTCTCTCCCCCCATCTCTCTCTCTCCCCCCCATCTC
The DNA here is from genome assembly GCF_027579735.1 of Bombina bombina. Lineage (NCBI taxonomy): Eukaryota > Metazoa > Chordata > Amphibia > Anura > Bombinatoridae > Bombina > Bombina bombina. The sequence goes on from NC_069503.1 coordinate 119,551,653, forward strand.
TCTCTCTCTCTCTTTCCCCCCATCTCTCTCTCTCTCCCCCCCCATCTCTCTCTCTCTATATCTATATATATATATATATATATATATATATACACACACACACAGTATATTGTGGCTCTATAATGTTATTTCACTGTATACATTCACTTATTGATCATGACTAATAAAGCTTTGTATTAATTATTTAGTTTATCTCATATTTTTGGTTATGTCTTAAGCCTATTGCCCAAATCACTTATTTGTTTATTTTATCTCGTTTTACAATACTTAGAGATATCTGCTATTGAATTAGAGCTGATTTACTTTCTTTTGTTTCATTGTTATAGGCTTTGGTTTCAAGGCACAAAACCAGCAATTTCATATACACAAACCCGAAAATGCAATTTCTCATACATTCTATACTCTGCCGCGGATATAACAATTCATTGAAAATACATTAAGGAAAAAAAACATTTTACATTATACTGTCCCTTTAAATGTGAACTTGCCATTTTAAAAGAGGAAATAAAGGGGATTTCTCTCAGAAATGAGGAAATCTCTTCACAAGATCCATAATACAATGTTTAACTTGAATAAAAACTTAAATTATGCTTACCTGATAATTTTCTTTTCCTCTGATGGGGAGAGTCCACAGCTGCATTCATTACTTTTGGGAAATACAGAACCTGGCAACCAGGAGGAGGCAAAGACACCCAAGCCAAAGGCTTAAATACCTCCCCCCCACTTCCCTCATCCCCCAGTCATTCTGCCGAGGGAACAAAGAACAGTAGGAGAAGTACCAGGGTGAAAAAGGTGCCAGAAGAATAAAAAACACGGTCGCCCCATAGATAAAAACGCAGGTGGGGAGCTGTGGACTCTCCCCGTCAGAAGAAAAGAAAAATTATCAGGTAAGCATAATTTAAGTTTTTCTTCCTAATTGGGGAGATTCCACAGCTGCATTCATTACTTTTGGGAAAACAATACCCAAGCTATAGAGGACACTGAATGCAAAATGGGTGGGTACAAGAGGCGGCCCCATCTGAGGGCACCACAGCCTGAAAACACCCAAAGCCCAACAAAAAAAGTGCTTCACCAGAAGCAGAAGGAACCAAACAAAAAAGGAAAGGACCAAGGAACTTCCTATCAGTTAAGACCAACAAGGTCCTTGCTAGAGACCGCCTAGAATCACTAGACTCCACCGAGCACAAAGGCCTCCAACTAGACAAAGTCCCACAGGCTCCGAGCCCACATAGAAATGCACCCCCGACCCGAGGGAAGGGGGAACCTTCCCATTCTCCCAAAAGGGAAGAAGAAGAACTCAGATACAATAGTCCAAAAGGATAGAGCAACAGAGGAATAAACCACCCCCGGGAACCGCTAAAAATAGCGGCATAATATCTAAGTATGCTCCAGATGAAGCCACAGGCTTCCCTCTGCAAAAGAGGTCTCAGCGGATGCGAGCCGTCAACACTAGCGAAACAATGCTAGGAATCTGCACCAGGACTCTCCCCAGAGGAAAAGTTCCAAAGAAAAAAGGTGCAGAACAACTCCCTCCCAAGAAGACAGGGAGGAAGAAGAGCACCCAAAAAACAGCAGAGAACGCTACCTGCGGAGGGAAGGAAACACCGCAAAACCTCCCACCTAAGGAAGGCCCAAAAAGATCTAACGATGATACGTGGTCAAGGCTCAACAGGGCCATAAGATCCCTGACCCCCATTCCGAGGTAACGGACCCAGCACCAAAGTGACTGGCAAAGTCCGAAAGGACAAGGGAATTAAAAGTTCATTCTCAGGAATGAGAAGGCGGGGATCCAGACCCCCCAAAGACGAGCTTGGGTTCCAGAATCCAGACACAGCTCCCTTCCCAATAGAACTCCCAAAAAAAGGAGACCCCATACTGAAACTACAGAAACGGCATGCCACCAGAAACCAACCCGTCACATAACATCCTGCACACAAGGCAGAGAGGACCCCCTGAACAAAGGAAGAGAAGGACCTCCGGTGCACCAGGCGGATACTGTGGTATGCCCAGTCTTTCCATAAAAGGAGGGGAAACGCAAACATAACTGCTTACCTGCCCACAGGCATGGAGTGTAAAGCTGTAGATGGACGTCAAAAGGACAATACCAATTGACAGGAACCATCCGGTGATTAGAGTCGGCCCAGAATAATTCAAATGCTCCATTAAAGAAGAAAACCCAGCCAAAGAGACGAGGATGTTCTGGAACAGGAAAACTGGGCCGTCCAAATCAGATCAGGACACAGAAAAACACAAAAACGTCCAGTCAAAGACAAGGGTCAAGGCCATAAAACCGGACACCCGGAACCCGGAGCCGGCTTCAAACTAATAACCCCTGAGGAACCCACGGGTTACCCCATCCGGAGAAGACATTGTACCATAGGCAATGCAATCACAGCCGCATCCAAGGGACCCTGCATATCTCCCAAGATCAGGCGAGATCGGGCGCATTCAGGGTGGAGAGGGCACTAACAGCCCTTGCTAGGTGAAATTTTAAGAGTTATATAATAGTTCACTATCTTGAACTTAAAACATAAATTTGTCCGTTATAACAGAACACAAAACAAAAAATATATATAATCAAACAACACCCTATTTTAAATGCATATGAAGACTCTAAGCAGTGTAAAATAAAAAATAATAAATAATATTGTATGCAATCTAAACACAGTTATACAGAAAATGTTTTTAACATGACCAAACTGCAAAGTCCAAAATGCAAAGTCCAAATTTGAAATGGGTACACAGAGTCTGATGCTGTTTATTTTGCAAAATGTATCCTTCACACCAAATGGAGTAGGGCAGAAGCTTGAATTCTAGAAGAAAAAAGTGCAAAGAAACAGACTCAAGTATGGTAATCAACAAATCACAAGAGCGCATGCTTATAAAGTTGCACTTACAGTGTTTAATAAGCTTAATGAAATAAAAACAGAGTTGACTTAAAATAAAAACAAGGAACAACATTCCCCTTTCAGGTACTCAATACTCAGTAATGCAGTCTTTCGTTATCCGGTCCTGGCTTCACGGCGTGGTAGAAATCCAACATTCCTCCCTGGTATCCAAATGCGAGCTATGACTATGGGGAACTCTGCCTCCAAAGCTACGGATGCCCGGACAGTCCAAAACAAGCCTTGAATAACCTCTACGTGTTTTGTCTGCTATCGTGCAGATTTTTTAAAGAGGGTAAACAACCTAAATGCCTAGCCGGGGCAACCACAGGAAAAAGAGACTACACCATCTCCAGAGCTCCAAAAATATGGAAACAGCTGAGATATCGTAGGGGAAAATAAAGGGCCAAAACCCAGAGCTTCCAGAACACAGATGACCAGAAATCCAGCCCCAATGAAGTGGAAAAGCGGCACAGCAACCTTGACCCCATATGGATGAGGTATGGACAATCCAAGAAAAAGAATACCAAAAGAGGAGACAAGAATCACTACCTAACCTGGTACCATGGATATCCAAAGAGTCATCTGAACTTGCAACCCCCTCGAGAAGAGAACTCTAGCTCCTAGGCCAAAGGACCTCAGGAACCCTCAGAGTAAGCCTTAGCAGGATCCGACCACGGTAACCCCGCCAACAATCAGGAACAGGACATTTAGGACTGATGCCCCTCTGATGCCCCACCCAAAGGAAAAACCAAGGACCAGCCTAATGTCTAGGAATGAAAAGGCCTACTATAACATATAAAATCAATTAAAAAAAACAACTCGTCACCAGAGTGAGCAAACTTGGCACCCCAACCAGGCCAGCCGATGAAAACGGGCACCACGTGGTTGATATAGACTTCTAAGAACAGAAAAACTAGTGCCCGACCAGGACCAGCCTGATATATAGGCACCACGGAACTGTCCAAGTCCACAGAAAAGTTGATTCCCTAGTAGGGATAGACAAACATACTATAGACATAACAATGTCCTAACACAAATGATCAAACTTCCGCGGAAGTGCTAAAGTGACCACAAAATCGCTAGTATCAAATTCGAGAAAAGAAATGGTTTCCAAAAAGGAAAAACTATAACAGACATGAGCTTCTAAATATGAAATGAAATACATCCTAACTGTATCAAAGTAAATGAAGGCAGTACCAGCAGGTGAATGCCCAAGAAGAATGGACACATTAACAGGACCAGCCAATCAGAGGCCCAATTCTTCCAAAGGTCAGGACTGGAGTAAGATACCCCCCCAAAAAAAAAAATGGAGATGACAAGGAGATTGACTTCATCCCCATGCGTCTAACCCAGCTTGCTGTCCGGAACAGGAGACCAAGGATCCATCGAACCATTAGAAGTAGTATCCTCCAGCACTGCCAAAACATGCCTCAGAAGGACACAAAGGCATGCCAGTCTATAACGAAAGGCATGACTTACCTTTGCCGTGGTAACTGATGACCCCGGCCCTGAGGGTTGGACCCCTGAAGCCTCGGAGGAAAACGCTTCCCTAGAGGGCTGATCTGATCCAGACAATCCCATGCCTGATGAGCCCTGGTTGGCAGAACACAGACAGTATATCTTCTGGGAAGATGTAAATGCGCCAACGCCATAAATATGGCCATGCAAAACCATGCCGTAACTTCTGGAGGAAACAAGCCGCCTTCCGGAGAAGGGGTAACTGCATTTAGGACACCTGCTTGCGTAGCAAAAGAAGGATCTAGGGCGCGTGCCCCACGGGATATGGAATCCTCAGGGGCGGATGGCTCGGCGCACTCTAAGTTCCCCGATTCAGGAGAAAAGATCACTCTAAAGCGGAATTCGGAACATAACTGATGGGCATGGATTACCCGGGCCATTTCATATTGTTTGCAAGAAGTAGAATCGGAAACAGAGACATCTGTCTCCACAAAATCAGAATCCTCCATAACTTGGTGATTGAAATAAACGGCACCTAACAACCCCAATGGCTATGGCGCTCACCACCTTCTAGGACCCAGATAAGTAGCGAAACAGAGTCTCTCTGTCACCACACAGTCAGGAATATGGAAATGGAGAACAGAAACATGACCACGCCCGGTCACAAGGTGCATCGTGCAGGCCAAAGAAAAGCACGCCAGTCCAAAAAGACAGCGCATGCCTGATAAAAAAGGCTGTTATGTTCCAAAATAGCCACAAGCCCAAGCATCACTACACATAAGCAGACAGAATCGCATAACAAACATGATTAAAGTCCCCCCTGTTCAATAATCTCCCTCAGGAGATTTTAACCCTTGATTCCCAAGATAAAGGAGTCCCACTGAGACCCTGACTTATTCATATACATTACATACTCATACTGAAAGTAAAATTAAATGATCTTACCGGAATCTACGCAGTGGAACAGGAACACAGCCCTTCAAGTGTGACAGATAGTAGCATCGCTTCTGACATGGACTTGAGTGAAGAAAGCAGGCAGCAAAACTCATTAACGCTGATTGCTTATGAAGCTGTTAATATGAGTCAGGAAGGTTTCGTAGAAAGACTCTCCATACATCTCTGGACTCTAACTTTCATCCATGCTCTCAACGAGAGGCTGACAGGACTACTTAAAACTCCAGTCCCATTCCGAAGAATACTACCCTCAATAAGAGACTAAACCAAATCTTCCGACACTTCTCTGCCAACCTCCTGTGACGAAAGGCAAAGAATGACTGGGGGATGAGGGAAGTGGGGGAGGTATTTAAGACTTTGGCTTTGGTGTCTTTGCCTCCTCTTGGGGGTCAGGTTCTGTATTTCCCAAAAGTAATGAATGCAGGTTGTGGACTTTCCCCGTTTAAGAAGAAAATCAAATAAATGAGATGAAGGAAGTTAAAGTCCAATTCTCATTGCTTTGAACATTCTTATATTGTGATTTAATACTACAGATCTCCCACTGATTATATGACTGCATCTCATAACCAAAAACAGGGATTCCAGATAAAAGGAATATAATAAACAAAAACATGAAACTACTTTCAATTTTCTCATGACTGCATTTCCGTGCATTTAATTTATCATTTAAATGGAACTAGAATTAATTAGCCAAACATAAGAGGAAAGGGATTTGGGAGTAGTAATAACAAGCTAAAGGTGGGTGCACATTGCAAATGGAGGGCAGCGGCTACAAAGGCTAATAAGATTGATTCAAGGGAGGAATGCATAATTCTGTCACTATATAAATCCCTGGTAAGACCTCATCTTGAGTATGGAGTGCAGCTCTGGGGATCAATTAAAAAGAATACATTGAAGACTTAGAAAAAGTTCTGAGAAGGGTCACAAAACTAATAAAAGGAATGGAGAATATAAGCTATGAGGAGAGGTTAGCCAAACTGTGTTTCTCTAGAAAAAAAAGACAATTGAGAGGTGACATGATTACTTTATATAAATATATTCAAGGCCCTTATACAGAAATGGCAGAAGCTCTGTTTATTCTAAGAAAATTGTTTGTGACAAGAGGTCACAATTTAATGCTGGAGAAAAGGAGATTTAATCTCCAGCAATGTAAATGTTCAATTGTGGAACTCATTACCTAAGGAGGTAGTAAATGCCAATACCTTAGATACATTTAAAAATGGTTTAGATACATTTCTGGCTAGAAACAGAATTCAGGGATATGAGATTACTTTAAAGGGACAGTCTAGTACAAAATAAACTCTCATGATTCAGATAGAGAATGTAATTTTAAATAATTTTCCAATTTACTTTTACCGATTTTGCTTTGTTCTCTTGGTATTCTTAGTTGAAAGCTAAACCTAGGAGGTTCATATGCTAATTTCTAAGCTTTTGAAGTCCGCCTCTTCTGTCAGGGCATTTTGACAGTTTTTTACCACTAGAGGGTGTTAGTTCACGTTTATCATATAGATAACCCTGTGCTCAAGCACGTGGAGTTCCAGTGAGCAAGCTCTGATTGGCTAAAATTGATGTCTGTAAAAAGAACTGAAATAAGGGGGCAGTTTGCAGAGGCTTAGATACAAGGTAATCACAGGAGGTAAAAAGTGTATTTATATAACTGTGTTGGTAATGCAAAACTAGGGAATGGGTAATAAAGGGAATATCTATCTTTTCAAGCAATAAAAATTCTGGTGTAGACTGTCCCTTTAAGGTCGACTGGAGCTTTTAATGTAGATGAATTAAGATTTGTATTGGTTGAACTCGATGGACTTCTTTCTTTTTTCAAACTTATCTTCTGTGTTACTATGTTTTACAAACCCAGGAACCTGGGAGCCATTGGCTCCTAGAATTTTACCCCTGGCTCCTAAAATTTGGGGTTATCCTCCATATATCTCCATATATCTGTATACAAATACCACTGTCTTGCTCCTAAAATTATGCCTGGCTCCTAAATTCTAAACAAATTGGTCGACCCCTGTTTAAACTATGTTTTTATAAATATTATGATAAAAAACCTTCAGAGATGCCATTTCCAAAAAAACAAAGCCCATAATCAGCAGATACACCCGAAAAAAATTGTCCTTTCCATTTTATAATTTGAAAACTGTTCTGTTCTTAATAACTAATCTATACAGAACCTATTTCAGACATGCTAGATTATAGCAATACATATTGGGTAGACTCAATCCTCTCCGTTCAGCATATCTGTTTAATGTCACTAAACTAATGTGTGCCCTTTTGCCATGCAAGAGAAAGGACCTAAACGTTTTATTAGTCCTCATGATATTGTTTGACAACAGAAGCGGTAACATATTTAATGGGTAGAGCAATTTCAGGATTATCATCATTTTAATCAGGTGAACGCTTCCAAGCAATGATAGAGGGAGGTTTACCCATCTATCTACATTTTCTCAACTTGTTCATTGGTTTTAATTACATTTAATCTATACCATAAATTGTTTTTTTTTCCAAAAATGTTTATACCTAGACATGGTAATTAATGCTTAACCTTAAAGGGACACTGTACCCAAAATGTTTCTTTCGTGATTCAGATTGAGCATGAAATTAATAAGAAACTTTCTAATTTACTCCTATTATCAAATTTTCTTCATTCTCTTGGTATCTTTATTTGAAATGCAAGAATGTAAGTTTAGATGCCGGCCCATTTTTGGTGAACAACCTGGGTTGTCCTTGCGGATTGGTGGATAAATTCATCCACCAATAAAAAAGTGCTGCCCAGAGTACTGAAACCAAAAAAAAGCTTAGATGCCTTCTTTTTCAAATAATGATAGCAAGAGAATGAAGAAAAATTGAGAATAGGAGTAAATTAGAAAGTTGCTTAAAATTGCATGCTCTTTCTGAATTACAAAAGAAAAATTTTGGGTACAGTGTCCCTTTAAGAAATGGAAGTTTATACTGATTTGGAGTATAATCGTTATCTAAACAAAGTATTTCCGACTTGTTTTCATGGGATGTGAATTTTCGCTTCTTATGAGATCTTATTTTTGCATAAAGTTGTTACACATTATGAGTGTTTTGATGCTTTAGGAAAGCTGGCTTTTTCGTAAATCCTTTTCCACATTCTGTACATGTGAAAGCCTTTTCCCCTGTATGAATCATTTGGTGCCGTCTGAGTTTTGATTTGTCTACAAAGCTTAGCCCACATTCTGTACACGTAAATGGTTTGTCTCCTGTGTGAATTTGTTTGTGTCTTCGTAGAGCTGTTTTAAATGAAAAACTGTTCCCACATTCAGTACAAGTGAATGGCTTCTCCTTTGTGTGGATAATTTTATGATATCCAAGATGACTCTTTAATTTGAAGCATTTTCCACACTCTTCACATGCAAATGGGCTCTCCCCTGTATGAATCCGTTGGTGTCTTAAGAGACCTGACCTTTCTCTAAAGCTTTTATCACATTCTGTACATGTGAATGGTTTCTCTCCTGTGTGGATCTTTCTATGAGATATGAGACTATACATGTTTATAAAACCTTGCCCGCACTCACTACATTTAAAATCTCTCTCTCCTGTATGAATCTTTTGGTGTATTTGTAGATTTGACTTGTTTCTAAATTGTTTCCCACAATCAGTACAAGCAAATGGTTTCTCTCCTGTATGCAGCCTTTCATGAGCTATGAGGTGACTCTTCCGTGCAAAACGTTTGCCACATTCTGTACAAGTGAAAGGCTTCTCTCCAGTGTGAATCATTTGGTGCTTTAAAAATCCTATCTTCTGCCTAAAGCTTTTTCCACACTCAGTACATTTGAAGTGTTTCTCTCCTGTGTGAATTGTTTGGTGTTCCAGTAGAGCGTTCCTTTGTCTAAAGCATTTTCCACACTCTGTACATGTGAATGGTTTCTCCCCAGTGTGGACTCTTTCATGAGCTGCAAGCACATTCTCTCGTGCAAAACATTTGCCGCACTCCCTACATTTAAATGGCTTTTCGCCTGTATGTACTCTTTGGTGTAATAAGACACCTGATTTTCGTGTAAAGCTTTTTCCACACTCTGTACAAGTAAAAGATTCCTTTCCTTTGTCCATCATTTGCTGTGATTTGAGATTTTCCATTTGTTAAAATGATTTTGTTCACTCAGTAAATATACGTTATCTTCTGCAGGAGTTGTTTCTTACTTTCTGCACACACTGTATGTCATCCAAGATCTGTTAATTAACCTGTTAGTACTGTTATGTTAACGTTTAGTACTTTTGTATTATGTGGTATTGGGTTTATTCTCTCTGTTCTCTGGTCGATTTTCTACAAAGAAGAAAGAAAAAAAAAGAGAGAAAATGGCTGTTATTTATGGTGGAATTAGCCAGAGGCCACATTTTTAAATTTAAAATAACACTTTACCCTAAAATTTTCTCCCCTTTAATTTGTTACCAATTATTAATTGTATCTGCTGAAGTGTATTGAATTGTTTACCTTTATAATCAGCAATTTAAATAGCAGAATTTGCCTGTGGTAGCCCTTCCTATACTAACAGTTTTTATACTTAAGTATAGGCTAAAAAAACAGATGTGTAAACACAGGCTGCAGAAGAAATTACACTCCCAGTGGGAGGTAGGTGAGATAAGTAAAAAAAATGCTAATAATTGTTGTAAAATAGTAACATAGTAGATGAGGTTGAAAAAAGACCGAAGTCCATCGAGTTCAACCTATACAAATCTAAAATATATACAAAAAGCTCCAGTTAAGCTTAAATAATCCCACTAAAAGGTGACCCATTTAATACTAGCAATCATATCCATGAATTTTGTTTATAGACAGAAATGTATCCAAATATTTTTTAAATGTATCTAGGGTATTGGCATTCACTACCTCCTTTGGTAATGAGTTCCACAATTTTATTGCTCTTACAGTGAAAACACGTTTCCGTTGCAGGAGATTAAATCTCCTTCCCTCCAACCTTAAATTGTGACCTCTGGTCACAAACATTTTTCTTGGAATAAACAGAGCTTCTGCCATCTCTGTATATGGGCCTTGAATATATTTATATAAAGTAATCATGTCACCTCTTAAGTGCCTTTTTTCTAAAGAAAACAGACCCAGTTTGGCTAGCTTCTCCTCATAGGTTAAATTCTCCAATCCCCTTATTAGCTTTGTGGCCCTTCTCTGAACTTTTTTCTAGTTCTGCAATATCTTTTTTTGCGATTGGTCCCCAGAACTGCACTCCATACTCAAGGTAAGGTCTTACCAGGGCTTTATATAGTGACAGAATTATGTTTTCCTCCCCTGAGTCAATGCCTCTTAATACATGCTAGTATCTTATTAGCCTTTGAAGCTGCTGTCCTGCATTGTGCACCCATCTTTAGCTTGTTATCTATTACTACCCCCAAATCCCTTTCCTCCTGTGTTTGGCTAAATATTGTCCCATTTAAATAATACGTTGCCTGCTTATTTTTACTTCCAAAATGTAGAACCTTGCATTTTCCAGTATTAAATCTCATTTTCCATTTACCTGCCCATACTTCTAATTTTTGCAGGTCCCTTTGTAACGAAAGTTCATCCTGCTCTGACCTAATGACCTTACTTAACAAAAATTTTCAGCTATTCCCAGTCCCTTAATTTTGTGCTTTAATCTCTCATGTGGCACTGTATCAAACGCCTTTGCAAAATCTAAGTATATCACATCAACTGATTCCCCTTTATCTATATTTTTACTTACTTCCTCATAGAATCTAATTAGATTAGTTTGACATGATCTATTTCTCATAAAACCATGCTGATTAGAACTCATAATCTTGTTTACACGAATATGCTCATCAATATAATCCCTTCAAATATCTTCCCCACTATTGATGTCAGACAAACTGGTTTATAGCTTCCTGGATCATCCCTACTTCCCTTTTTGAAGAGTGACACCACATCAGCTTTACGCCAATCCTTGGGTACCATGCCTGAGGATAAGGAGTCTTGAAAAATTGAGTAGAGGTTTGTTTATAACAGTGCTAAATTCCCTTAACACCCTTGGGTGTATTCCATCTGGGCCTGGAGTTTTATTTACCTTAATATTATCCAATTTGTTCCTGATATCCTCTATACATAACCCAATTAATGGTATGGGCTGGCATGTTCTATTTTGTTCCAAAGTATCATCCAATGGTTCCTCTCTTGTGTATACTGAAGAAAAAAAACTGGTTTAGTATCTCAGCCTTCTCCCTGTCCCTGTTAATCATGCTGACCTCCCCGCATTTTAATGTACCTATATTGTCTTTCTTAGATTTTTTGCTATCTATGTACTTAAAGAACATTTTAGGGTTAGATTTAGAATCCTTTGCAATTCATTTTTAATTTTCAATTTTGGCTAATTTGATGGCTTTTTTGCATTCCTTATAAATATGGAATTTTGAGTCTGCACTATTTTCTTTGAATAAATTAAATGTCCTACGTTTTTTCCTAATTTCTCTTAACACATTTATATTCAGCCACATTGGCTTGGATTTTTTATTTTTATAATCATATGGTATTTGTTGATATGTATATTTATTTAACAGTTTTAAATGTTATCCATTTATCCTCTGTATTTTTATTAGAGAATACTTTGTCCCAATTTATGTTATTTAATGATTTCCTTAAATTGTTGAATTTTGCTTTCTTAAAATTAAAAGTCTTGGTTAAACCTTTAAGACACTGCTTATGAAAAGAAATTTCAAATGTGACCATGTTATGATCACTGTTACCTAAATGTTCTTTGACTTCTATGTTTGATATTATATCTGTATTATTTGATAGCACTAAATCCAATATAGCTTTACTCCTAGTTGGCTCCTCTATTAATTGTGACAAGAAGTTATCCCTGAGAACATTTATAAATCTATCCCCCTTAGCTGAATTACTAGTTTAATTGGCCCAGTTTATATCAGGATAGTTAAAATCTCCCATAATTACAGCACTGTTATTAGCAGCCTTACCTATTTGTATTAGTAGTTGAGTTTCCTCCGGGTCACTAATGTTGGGAGGCCTTTAGCATGTTCCTAGTAATATTTTTTTAGGATTTTTCCCCCCACTCTTTATTTCCACCCACAGGGTCTCTACATTGTCGCCTGTATCAGAAATAGCTTCCCTTATTGTAGGTTTAAGCTTAGGTTTAATATACATGCAGATTCCTCCACCCCTTTTATTATTTCTGTCCCTCCTAAATAAAGTATACCCCTCTAAGTTAACTGCCCAGTCATGTGAATCATCCCACCAAGTTTCAGTTATACTGATAACATCATAGTCCTCTTCTGCAACTAAGAGCGTCAGCTCCCCCATTTTACCTGTCATGCTTCTTGCATTTGTTGTCATACATTTAATTTTCATGTGCTTTCTGCTGATACTTGGTGTGCTTTCCTCCATACTTTCTAATGTGACATTTAAGTCATCTCTTCCTTGAGATAGCAAAAGACTGACAGATTCACAGACAAATCTCTCTATTCTATTGTGTTCTAACTGACCCTCCCCCCCTTTGCCTAGTTTAAAAGATTATCTAAACTTGCTACCATCCTTTCCCCCAACACACCTGCATCCATGTCATTCAGATGCAATCCATCCTTACTGTACAAATTGTACCCAAGTGAAAAGTCAGTCCAGTGCTCTAAAAAGTCAAACCCCTCATTTTTGCACCATGTTTTTAGCCATGAATTAACAGACCTTAGCTCCTTCTGCCTTACTGAATTAGCACACTGCACTGGTAATATCTCAGAAAATATTACTTTGGAGGTCCTTGCTTTAAGCTTGCTACCCAACTCCCTGAAGTCATTTTTTAGGACTCTCCATATCCCGCTGATTCCTTCATTAGTACCAATATGCACCATGACTGCAGGATCAGACCCACATCCCTCTAACAATCTATCAATACGCTCCACAAGCCCCTGGAAGACAGCAAACTGTTCTATTTAAAGGGTCTGGATGACAAATTACCCTATCAACCTTCCTAATAATAGAGTCTCCTACCACCAACATCTGTCTCAGGCCCTGACTTGTATGCCCCTCTACCATGTCTGAAGGACTGCCCACCATAGTATGCTGCTCTTCCACAACTAAAGGACTGTTCACTATACTAGGCAACACAGCCCTCTCTGACACTGCCACCCCTGAACTGATATCCCCAACATCTTCACTTAATCTGGCAAATCTGTTGGGGTGTACCAGCGGTTTACAAACAGAGATAAGCATTTGTGTGTAGAAAAAGTAATAACATAGCGAAATCTGCACGCTCAACCCAGTTTGATGGGTTGTGGTATCAAAGAACAAAACCAGCTATTTTATAAACAAACTTAAACCTAAAGAAGCATTTTCTATTATGTTTTGTACTGCTGGTACAACAAGACATTTGAAACATATTAAGGGAAAAACTTTTTTTTTGTATGAGAGCATACAATTTTAAACAACTGTAAGGAGACTCCTCTAGGACCACGACCCTCTTATTTTCCTCTGCTTCAGGACTCTGGTATCTACCCTGCAAAGTGTTTTCAAGTACTTGGAGAGCCGCTCAGAGAACACACAAGAATATGTTTGTTGAACAGCTCTAATTTTATTGTTCAGGATAGCGAGCTTATATACCTTTCAGAATACATTGAAATCTGTAGTCATTAGCTCATTTCTAAGATGAGGAAAAACATCTGGCATCCTGTAAGTTGTACATCACATTTGTCAGATATCCTTGAAGATATTAAGTAAATTTATGACTGACAGGAAAAAAGGAGTAATGTAGGATCTCAAAATATTTCAATCTGATGTATAGCTACCTTTGACCTAACTAAAATTCCTTACATCAGCAGTGTTTTCTCACACATAGCTCAAAGGTTCAAAAGTACATATAAAATGTGTGTATAAAGGTCATCATGCATCTTGCTTCAATTGAATATTAAAGGGATACAGAAAAGATACATTACAATTAAACATAACATATAAAAATGATACAATGTATATATATGCTCCCTAGATATTATAATATTCTTACAATGCCTCCTTTTATTCTGAAAGAATAACATATAATAAGGAGAAAAAAAAACTTATAGGTTGATATATATATATCTATATCTTAGGATTATTATGAGACCAAAAAGAATAAAACTTTACCTGAGAGTGAGGGTGTGATAAAGAGGGTAGGAAGGATGAGAGGGTGGAGAGTCTTTGGGGGGCTCAATGGAAAGAGTACGTTTAGGAGAACAAGATGGTATAATAGTCAGGTATTGGGGAGTGGAAAGAAATGAAGAAGTAGAAGGTAACATAGCCATGTAAGATTGATCATATTGAACATTGTGTGGTGATGATTTGGTATTAGGTGATGTGAATCTATTAATAGCACATACACTAAGCTTAAACAATAGATATACTAGCAAGATAATAATAATAGCAATAATAATACCTGTAATAATACGCATTCCAAGGGAACCTATCCATGAGCCAAAACCAAATAGCCAATCAAAACCATCAAAGGCACTATGTGCTTGTTTACGTATTTTACTTTGGACTTCATGTAATTTATTTATATCTTGGTGTATTCTACCTGTATTATTGGTAATAAAAACACAACAAGTTGCGCCAATCCTAGCACACACACCCCCCTCTGCCGCTAAAAGATAGTCTAACGCCATTCTATTTTGGAGAGTGGTTTGTGCAATTTGTTCTTGTCTCATACTGAGTGATTCTATAGCGTCAGTAGTGTAATTAAAAGCCTCATCTGTGAGTGTTGCAAAGAGATTAAGCTTATAATAAAGTCTAATGGATGCTGCGCTAGGTACCCAGGATGCAGACCATATTTCATTATAACTAGTTTTAACAGTAAGGCCTGATGCAGATGAGTCTCTAAAAGCTGCGCTTCTACGCCGGCAAAGTGTATCTTTAGGCAGGGTGTTGTGAGTGCGTATTGCAGGGATGATATATCCTAAATAGCATGGTGAAAGATGTGTGCATGGTATCATTTTTACAGCCCATTTTTCACATAACCAATAATAACCATAAGGTAAAGTGGGTGTAGGTGGACATAATGGATTCTTACGTAAGGAACGGTTACCTAAGATAGTTGCACCTGTAAAAGTAATCATTTCAGGTACAGTTAATCTATACCAATCATAAATGGTTTTGTGTACTGGATCTAATGTTAGAGATTTATTATAGTACACAGAAATATAAGTGTGATCCCAAATGGAAATACTTTTACGTGTTCTATCTATTAAACCACCATTGTAGGAAAATAACACAGTTGGGGGCCATGTTTTCATGGTATCTGGGTAAAAAATAGAACCATTATGATTCCATGACATTATGGAGCCATTATTAGCATAATTTACAAGGTGTACTTTTTGCTTTTCTGATAAGTCTTTGGATGAGTTACTAAATGTAAAGTTCCACATAGTATGTGAAGTAATTAAATGATGTAAATCGTCAGCGTTGAGAGGGTGACCATAATATGGATATCCCCACTTCTCTCCATGAGGAGCATAACCACATACCCAGCATGGTGTTGTTTTGTTAGTCACCTTATATAAGTTCACAGTGGTTTTAATAAAAGTATTGCCTTTTTCCCATGATGTGAGATGTAGATCTCTTAACCTGCGGGAGTGCAACATATTGGCTTTTGGGGTGTCATTATTATCATCGTGCAGGGGCGCACCAGGACTAGGGATTGAACTTGGACTGTAGGTTGGGACTCCAATGGCTACAGTAGCCATTAGGCCAATGGCAGCACCAGCAATGACTGTTATGAATAACACATAGATGATAGCTTGTTGGGTTGGGAAGCGGGCACTGTAGATCCAGCGTCTGTTTTCCAATTCTGTGGGAATATCTTGATCCTGCTGGCATGGATCCATGTTGGGCTCTCGTCTGTGAGAACTGCGGTGCGTGTTACTGCAATGACCTCTGTGGGTGGTCCAAAAGGAGGATCCAGACTTTTATTCTTGTGCAGTCGCTTTACCAGGACCTTGTCTCCAGGCTTGAAAGGATGTGTCGGTGTACCTGAAGGGGATGGCAAAGAAAGAGATACATCACCATAGATACTGTTCAGTTTCTCCACAAGTTTCAAAACATATTCTTCTTGGATCACATTCAGGTCTCCCCTTACCACAGGAGCACCTTTATGTTTGCACCAAGGAGTAGGAAAGGGTCTGCCCATTAAAATTTCAAATGGTGAATAACCCGTAGTGGCGCTAGGGGTCATTCTGACTTCTGCCAATACTGCAGGTAAATGTTCAGGCCAATTAGTAAAAGTACCATCAGTTCCCTTCCTCAACTTTTCCTTTATAGTTCTATTCATCCTTTCTACCTGACCTGATGATTCAGGATGATATGGGATATGAAATTTCCATTCAATGGACAGCAGAGTACAAACCTGTTGCGTTACTTGAGAGACAAATGGAGTACCTCTATCACTATTTATCTGTAGAGGGCAGCCAAATCTAGGTATAATTTCTTTACACAAAATTTTAGCTACTGTTTTAGCATTTTCTTTTGCTGTAGGAAAAGCTTCTACCCATTTACTGAATTGGTCTACAATAACCAGCAAGTATTTTATGCCTCCTTTTGCAGTAGGCATATGTGTAAAATCAATCTGTAATGTTTGCATAGGACCATCAGGTGGCGGTAAATGATCTAATTTACCATGTATTGTACCTCCAGGATTATTGCGTGCACATGTTAGGCATCTACTTAGTTGTGCATCTATTAGTGAGTGTAAATCATGTATTACATACTGTTGTGACATGTTATGTTCTGTATTTTTCTTGCTCATGTGTCCAAAACCATGATAATGTGATATAAAGAGTGGAGCTGCAGCTCTGGGAATACCTAATCTCCCCTCTTTGTCTGACCAAAGACCCATAAGGTCAGCAGTCAGACACTGTTTTTCCCAATAAGCAATGTCATGTTGTGTGGCTGATTGTTGAAGTGAGATTAAATCTGCGTCTTGTGCTAGCAAAGGGATATGTACCATATGCAAATAAGAATCAAGTGTGTGTGTGTAATCTGGGTGTTGTGGACCATTTAAAGCAACATGTTTGGCTACATGGTCAGCAAAATCATTTCCCAAACGAACGTCAGAATTATCAGAGCTATGGCCTTTACACTTAACAATGGCAATAGTTCTGGGAAGTAAAAGTGCTTTTAGAAGAGCATTTACTAAGGTTGAATGAGAAATACCTTTACCATCAGCAGTGACAAATCCTCTATTACGCCAGATTATACCAAAGTCGTGTACGACACCAAAGGCATACCTGGAATCAGTGTAAATTGTTACATCTTTGTTAGCAAAAATTTTACATGCTTGTGTGAGTGCAACTAGTTCTGCAGCTTGAGCAGAAACAAAAAGTAAAGAACCTGCAGTTAAAACAATATTTGGGAGTTGTACAACAGCAAAACCTGTAAAAAATAAACCATCAGAGGGTTTAGAGCATGACCCATCTACAAAAACTACATCACCTGTCGGCAAAGGAGTAGAATAAAGATCAGGGCGAGGTGAAGTATCATTTTGAATTAGCTGTAGACAGTCATGGGTGTCGTCAGTGTCAAAAG
This sequence comes from Bombina bombina, assembly GCF_027579735.1. Lineage (NCBI taxonomy): Eukaryota > Metazoa > Chordata > Amphibia > Anura > Bombinatoridae > Bombina > Bombina bombina. The sequence continues at coordinate 119,569,488 of NC_069503.1, forward strand.
GAGTGAAAGTTAAAAGTTGATGCAAAAGAGGAGCAGGGCCTCCAGAAGGAGAGATGTATTTGACAGTAAGATTTGAAGTAGATGTGAGAATGGTTTCATAGCCGGAACGGCGTTGTGCTGTCATGTGTTGTGTAGTGAGGTTACTGAGTACCTGTAATACTTGATGTGATGTGTGAAGTATCAGCGTATGGGATAGTACAAGAGTCTGTGCTGTCTCAACCATCATGGCACAGGCAGCAGTGGCTCTTAAGCATGCAGGCATACCCTGGACAATGGTAGGTAACAATTTGGAATAATAAGCGACTGGCCTGTATGCTCCCCCATGGTCTTGGGCAAGAACGGCAGCTGCGGTCCCACCCCCCTCTTTGCAGTATAGATGAAATGGCAGTGTGTAGTCTGGTAGGCCCAAGGCAGGGGCCTTGCACAAGGCAGTTTTGAGTGCCTCGTATGCTTCATTCAGGGATGATGTCCAGCTGATGAAGGAAGAGCAGTCTTTTCCTGTAACTGAACGAAGAATATGGTCATAATAAGAACAGTCAGGTATCCATTGCCTACAATAAGTAACCATTCCTAAAAAGGAAAGCATAGCTTCTTTGGTTTTCGGCTTAGGCAATGACAAAATAGCTTTAACCCTGTCATGAGAAAGCAGTCTTTTTCCTGCAGCAAGGGTGAAACCTAGGTACTGTACTTCAGGTTTGCAAAGCTGGAGTTTCTTTAGGGTAACCTTGTGACCAGTGTCAGCCAAGTGGTGCAGCAAGAGCAAAGAGTCAATGTTGCAACAGCGTTCATCTTTACTACACAGTAAAAGATCATCCACACACTGTAGCAAAACGGAACCTTCAGGGGGTGACCATGACTCAAGGGTCTTACGGACCACGGCGGAGTAGGCAGTCGGGCTATCAATAAAGCCTTGTGGCATTCTACAGTATCTATATTGACTGTTTTTGTATGAAAAACTAAACAATGGTCTTGTTTGAGGGTCTACCGGTATGCTAAAGAAAGCACTGCATAAATCAATAACAGTGAAGCAAGTGGCATCACTGGGGATGGATGTGAGTATAGCATTTACATCTGGTACTATTGGGGCAAGTGGTTGGACTAGGGCATTTACAGCTCGCAAGTCTTGTGTCATTCTCCATGATACACCATCCGCCTTGCGGACAGGGTTAATAGGTGTGTTGTAAGGTGATGTGGTAGGTTCAATAATGCCTTTCTGTAATAATTCTGCAATGATGGGAGCTATCCCATCCTCTTTGTCCTTTGACGAAGGGTATTGTTTTATGTATACTGGTGTAGAGTTAGGTTTAAGTGTAGCTTTGTATGGTGTACAAGAAATAAGTCCAGGATCAGTAGAAGAATTTGCCCACAGGGATGGGGGCAAACTAGCAAGTGTAGAAGGGATCTGCAGAGCTGGGGGCTCTATGGTAACCATACATAATGCATCAGTACCATTTGGGGGTTGTATTGGTATGTACTTAGGTTCATAGAGGATGTTTAGGCCTTCTTTCCATAGCCATAGGTGATCTTGTGTAGTGACAAATACCTGAGTTGGGGTTATGTACAGACCATCAGGCTCTATGGGTCCTGTATCATGCACGGAAACTGAGGAAAGAAAAGGATTCTCATAAGTACAGCACATAATTGCATTGTCATGTTTTGAGTAATTAAAAGCATTTTCAAGGATTGACTTGAATGGCAAAGAAATTTGCATTGCATGTGTCACAGTTGCTATTTGAGTCTGTTGATTGTCAGAAAAAGTAGTGCATTTATTATGATACTGATTATCATGCATGCTCTCATCATTACCAATGATTAAAGGAAAAGCTAAATAACCAAAGTATGATATGTCAGGTACTTTCATTTCATCCCATGGTGTGTCAATTTGTATACCTCCTTGTGGATCAATTTGAATGCCAATACCTAATTGCCCTAACAGGTCACGTCCCAATAAGTTTACAGGGGACTGTGGCATAATGCGAAATTTGTACATTAATGTGACATGTGGTGCTGATGTAGGATGTACAAGAAGGGAGGGTGTTTTAGGACAAAGGAATGGGACTCCACCCACGCCAACAGATCTTTCACATGTATTAGTAATTGGCCCTTGATATTCATGTTTAGAGATGCTAGAAGCACTAGCTCCTGTGTCAACTAAAAAATCATAAGGAACTTCATTGACAGTCATAGAAATGAGAGGTAGCTCATCCCATGAGTGTGTAATTTGAGCCATATAACATGTGAGGAGTCCCGTCTGCTGGCTGTCCTAGTAAGTGTTACCAGCATTCCAGGATATGGGAAAACGTACTGCATTTTGTGATTGCATGCGCTGCTGCTGCTGCTGTTGGTATGTCTGTGCATGCTGATTTGTGCCTTGTGAGTTTTGTGGTGTGTACTGTGTCTGTTGTAGGTGTGGGCAGTTTCTCTGCCAGTGATCTAGGGACCCACAATTAAAACAAGCTTGATTACCCTGATTACCTCTATCATAGTATTGATTACCATTTCCAGTTTGATTATTATGTGTATTGCCATTTTGGCCATTAAAGTTTTGATTATTGTAATTTGGATTTTGATTAAAATTTCCACCTTGATGATTAAAATTACCTCTACCTCGTCTGTTAAAATTACCCCTTTGTTTATTTCCTTGTCCTCTATTTGATTTATTACCTTGAAAACCTGCAAAATCACCACTGAGTTGTTCAGTGGGAAACACACCAGCTGCGTCTTTTTCCCTCACCTCCTGTTCAAACTGTAAGGGAGTTTTCAAATGTATTCCTGTTAGAACTTGCTTAATAATTTGTGCTGTTTGTGGCAACATGTTATTCAACATGTATTGTACATACAGTTTACCCATATTGTCATCTAAGTCTAAACAACATTCTTGTATCCAGCAATCTCTGAATCTTTTTATAAACTCTGAAACAGATTCATTTTGGGTTTGTTTGCATGTTGTGGCCCTTGTAATGTCTTTCCTGTCTCCACTTTTCTCTGTAAAATACTTAGTGATGCTGTCCCACATTCTCTTTACATGTTCTGTGTTTTCCCATGCATATACCCCATCAAATCTAGGTTTATCATATTCTGGGTGTAACTGTGGTGCCATTACTACAGGATCTATATCAGCATACTTAGTTATAAGGCAAAATAATATTCTGTAATCAGGACCTCCTAAATGCATGTCTTGTGTTATTCTTTTTAAGTAAGCTAAGGCACCTGAAGGACGTTTAAAAGGATCAGGACATTTTTCTGCCCATTGTGCAAGGAGTGATGTGTCTGGTGGTCTTATCATTACAGAATTTCCTACAGTGACAAATGGATATGCTGCTTCTGTGTCTGTGTTTTCTTTAACTTTTATTGTGTCCTCACTTGTTGTGCTAGCTTCCTGATTAGATTTACAAGCATTTTTCTTGCTTTTGCTAGCTGTCTTTTTATCTTTGCTAGGTTTGTTTATTTTTACTGCTACGCTAACTTCCTCAATGTCACTATTCCCATCTGAATTACATTCTTCCTCACTTTCGCTATTCTCTGTGTGTACTATAGAACCTCTTGTGTTTTTAACCTCTTCATATCTCCTTTCTTTTCTTCTTACATCCATTATGGTGTTAACCTTTTCTTCATCACTGTCATTCTCTCTGTCTGATTTAACCTTTTGCTGTCCTGTTCTGCTTCTGGATCTAGTACTACTTGCAGATGTACTTTTAGTAATTCCCTTTTTGTGTGATTTTGTTTGTTCTATTCCTTTAGTGGATATAGTTTTAACATTAACTTGTTTATTAGGTAATTCCTTATTCTGCTCAGAACTTTCATCTTTCCAATTACTTTCTATTTCTTCATCATTGGAAACCTGTTCTCTCTCTCACTATATTCTGACTGATAATTATTCTCTTTTCTGTTATCTTGTATTGTGACATTCTTATGTGCTTTTCTCTCTGTTTGTTTATTTTGTGGCATGTCTTTGTTTGCTATTACTGTCTCTAGCTGTGTTTTAACTATGTGTTTACTTCTTACTATTGTTTCTGGCTGGCTGTTAACTGTAACATGACTTATAGTTGCTGTTTCTGGCTGTGTGGTAACTGTGTCAATATATACAGCTGCTGCTTGAGGCTGTGTATTAATTGTGTCATTATGTATTGCTAATGTTTCTGCCTGTGTTTGAACTGTGTCCTTGCGTTTAATTGCTGTCTCTGGCTGTGTGTGAAGAGTGTCACTACATATTGCTGATGTTTGTGGCTGTGTCCCTTTAATTTCTGCAGTCACATTGTCTTTGTTTATATCTGAGACTATTTTGCAAGTTGTAAGACTATCTTGAATGCATTCACGTACTACAGGAAGTCTATAATTGGGTCTTTGTAATATCGCTATTATTGCAGCCGCTTCCTCTAGCTGTTCAGTGTCTTTGCTTAAGGCAGACAATTCAGGATATAATTTGTTAAAGGGATGTCCCGTTGCAGTAGCCTGGGACATTAAAGGGGCAGACGGAGCTGCACTATCAGAGTGAAGCAAATATGGAGGAGGGGAATTATTATCTGTCCAAAAACAAGCCATTTTAATCCACACTTCCCCACATTTTTCATGTACTTTTTATTCCATCTTGGATCCCCATATAATAAAAGCTTACCATTATTACCTTTTTCACCTATGCACATAGATTTTATCATTGTTATATATGGTTCAACTAAAGAACCTTCTCTGGGAAAGGGATGTGATATTTGTGGTATTAAACCTTCGGTCCATTTACATAAATTTAAGAGAAATGGAGAGCTATAATATTCTCCTATAATTCTAGTTATAAATTCATTAGGTGTTTCATCAGGTAAAGGCTTTGGGATAATATTTTGTAAACTAGTTTGACTAGCATTAGCAGGTAAATCTTTAGAACTTTTATATTTGATTTTCATTTGTTTAGAAACATTTTGTTTAGAAACATTTTCTTGTATACTTTTGGCAGATCCCATGATAAAAACTTATCACTTTAAACAAAGCAATTAGAAAATGCAAATGCAATACAGCAATTTGAAGTGTGCAAGCAGGAAAACAAATGCAATACAGCAAGTTCAGTTTATAGCAAGCATGAAAGAAACAGAGTGCGCATAGACAAAGATAGCAAAACAATTTCCAGGCTGATACCAGAGTTTATGGATAATATGCAATAATTTTTATGAATTATACCCCTTTTATATTACAACATATATACCGCATACAACACTATATACTTCAAATACCACATTAAATCCTTATATTCCAACAGAGACTCGAACTCCGTTTTAACCTTAAAATACTATAATTTTAACCAATAAAAAAACATATGTCTCTAGAGGACTCTAACCTCAGACAATATCTAATATCAAAGAACCAATAAATATGTATCATTAGAGGACTCTAGCCTCAGATATCATATCTAAAAAAAAATAATAAATATGTATCATTCAGTTTTAACCTTAAAATACTATAATTTTAACCAATAAAAAAACATATGTCTCTAGAGGACTCTAACCTCAGACAATATCTAATATCAAAGAACCAATAAATATGTATCATTAGAGGACTCTAACCTCAGATACCATTTAATCAATAAACCATGTATCACTTGGAGGCCTCTAACCTCAGATACTACTTTATAACCAAAAAACAACTTTTACCAAAAATTTTCCATAAAAAAAAACACCTTAAAAACACCTTAAATATACATATATACACAACATACACAGATATGCATAACATACATACACATTCCCCACTATATATTTTTTTTTTTTTTTTGCAGAACAACTCTAACTTTATTGGTCAAGTTAGCCAGGTATATACATTTCAGAATACATTGAAATCTGTAGTCATTAGCTCATTTCTAAGATAAGGAAAACATCTGGCATCCTGTAAGTTGTACATCACATTTGTCAGATATCCTTGAAGATATTGAGTAAATTTATGACTGACAGGAAAAAGGAGTAATGTAGGATCTCAAAATATTCCAATCTGATGTATAGCTACCTTTGACCTAACTAAAATTCCTTACATCAGCAGTGTTTTCTCACACATAGCTCAAGGGTTCAAAAGTACATGTAAAATGTGTGTATAAAGGTCACTATGCGTCTAGCTACATTTGAATATTAAAGGGATACAGAAAAGATACATTACAATTAAACATAACATATAAAAATGATACAATGTATATATATGCTCCCTAGATATTATAATATTCTTACACTCTCCTACCCAGAGGTGACACAGTATCTGTACAACTATGTTACATTACACTGCACTGTGTGTGTTAGTCACTCAGATCTATGTAATGATACACAGTGCTGTACAGTAACTCTCCTACCCAGAGGTGACACAGTATCTGTACAACTGTTACATTACACTGCACTGTGTGTGTTAGTCACTCAGATCTATGTAATGATACACAGTGCTGTATAGTAACTCTCCTACCCAGAGGTGACACAGCATCTGTACAACTGTTACATTACACTGCACTGTGTGTGTTAGTCACTCAGATCTATGTAATGATACACAGTGCTGTACACTAACTCTCCTACCCAGAGGTGACACCGCATCTGTACAACTATGTTATATTACACTGCACTGTGTGTGTTAGTCACTCAGATCTATGTAATGATACACAGTGCTGTATAGTAACTCCTACCCAGAGGTGACACCGCATCTGTACAACTATGTTATATTACACTGCACTGTGTGTGTTAGTTACTCAGATCTATATAATGATACACAGTGCTGTACAGTAACTCTCCTACCCAGAGGTGACACAGCATCTGTACAACTATGTTACATTACACTGCACTGTGTGTGTTAGTCACTCAGATCTATGTAATGATACACAGTGCTGTACAGTAACTCTCCTACCCAGAGGTGACACAGTATCTGTACAACTATGTTACATTACACTGCACTGTGTGTGTTAGTCACTCAGATCTATATAATGATACACAGTGCTGTACAGTAACTCTCCTACCCAGAGGTGACACAGTATCTGTACAACTATGTTACATTACACTGCACTGTGTGTGTTAGTCACTCAGATCTATGTAATGATACACAGTGCTGTACAGTAACTCTCCTACCCAGAGGTGACACAGTATCTGTACAACTGTTACATTACACTGCACTGTGTGTGTTAGTCACTCAGATCTATGTAATGATACACAGTGCTGTACAGTAACTCTCCTACCCAGAGGTGACACAGTATCTGTACAACTATGTTACATTACACTGCACTGTGTGTGTTAGTCACTCAGATCTATGTAATGATACACAGTGCTGTACAGTAACTCTCCTACCCAGAGGTGACACAGTATCTGTACAACTATGTTACATTACACTGCACTGTGTGTGTTAGTCACTCAGATCTATGTAATGATACACAGTGCTGTACAGTAACTCTCCTACCCAGAGGTGACACAGTATCTGTACAACTATGTTACATTACACTGCACTGTGTGTGTTAGTCACTCAGATCTATATAATGATACACAGTGCTGTACAGTAACTCTCCTACCCAGAGGTGACACAGTATCTGTACAACTATGTTACATTACACTGCACTGTGTGTGTTAGTCACTCAGATCTATATAATGATACACAGTGCTGTACAGTAACTCTCCTACCCAGAGGTGACACAGTATCTGTACAACTGTTACATTACACTGCACTGTGTGTGTTAGTCACTCAGATCTATGTAATGATACACAGTGCTGTACAGTAACTCTCCTACCCAGAGGTGACACAGCATCTGTACAACTATGTTACATTACACTGCACTGTGTGTGTTAGTCACTCAGATCTATATAATGATACACAGTGCTGTACAGTAACTCTCCTACCCAGAGGTGACACAGTATCAGTACAACTATGTTACATTACACTGCACTGTGTGTGTTAGTCACTCAGATCTATATAATGATACACAGTGCTGTACAGTAACTCTCCTACCCAGAGGTGACACAGTATCTGTACAACTATGTTACATTACACTGCACTGTGTGTGTTAGTTACTCAGATCTATATAATGATACACAGTGCTGTACAGTAACTCTCCTACCCAGAGGTGACACAGCATCTGTACAACTATGTTACATTACACTGCACTGTGTGTGTTAGTCACTCAGATCTATGTAATGATACACAGTGCTGTACAGTAACTCTCCTACCCAGAGGTGACACAGTATCTGTACAACTATGTTACATTACACTGCACTGTGTGTGTTAGTCACTCAGATCTATATAATGATACACAGTGCTGTACAGTAACTCTCCTACCCAGAGGTGACACAGTATCTGTACAACTATGTTACATTACACTGCACTGTGTGTGTTAGTCACTCAGATCTATATAATGATACACAGTGCTGTACAGTAACTCTCCTACCCAGAGGTGACACAGTATCAGTACAACTATGTTACATTACACTGCACTGTGTGTGTTAGTCACTCAGATCTATATAATTATACACAGTGCTGTATAGTAACTCTCCTACACAGAGGTGACACAACCTCTGTACAACTATCCTACTACTCTCAGACTAAAAAGTAGATTTACCATATGGAAAAAGATGGGTGTAAGAGGAAGTCTTAAAATATAGTCAGGATGTATGGTTTACACATGAGCTTCTTGAACTTACTTGTGTAATCAGCAGCTGCACACAGTTCAAGAGGGCAAAGTACACATATAGAAGTTACAAGTCTGCATTTTACACTTCACACTGTCACAAAAAGATTAAATAGAGGAGGTAGTATTTATCACTAGCAAGCTAAACTACATTACAATAATTATACACTGTGTCTTCTAATATTCCTTATAAAATGTTACATTGTATAACATAAGCTTTTTACAGTCTAATACTTTACAGTCTATCTATCTGTCTGTAATCTATCTATTATTTAATCTCACCCTGTATATGGCAGATAGAAGGATAGATAGATAGACATAGTGTCACCCGGTATACTGCATAGGAATAGAAATCATCCTTATTTATAAATTACGCTTCCAGATGAAAAGGCTCAGTAGTGTGTGTGTAAATACCTTACATGTGTCAGGACACAATCGCCTAGATTATGAGTTTTGCGTTAGAGGCTGTGCGGTGCTAACGAGCAGTTTTCCCTCACCGCTCACTTACAGACAGCACTGGTATTACGGGTTTTTACAAAACAGACAAGTGAGCGTTGAGCAAAATTTTACTAATTACCGCACTTCAATACCAGCGCTGCTTACGTTAGCGGTGAGCTGAAAAAAAGTCTTACACCTGCCTAAAAGCAGCGTAAAACTCCCTAACGCAGCCCCATTGATTCCTATGGGGAAATACATTTTATGTCTACACCTAACACCCTAACATGAACCCTGAGTCTAAACACCCCTAATCTTATGAACGATTTAATAACTACCAAGTTAACGATTTAATAACTACCTAGTTAAATAAAGACAAATTTACCTTTAAAATAAAACCTAACCTAAGTTACAATTACACCTAACACTACCCTACAATTAAATTAATTCCCTAAATTAAATACAATTAATTACAATTAAATAAAATTATCTATAGTATAAAAACTAACAAACACTAAATTACAGAAAATAATAAACAAATTACAAGATTTTTAAACTAATTACACCTAATCTAATCCCCCTAACAAAATAAAAAAGCCCCCCAAAATAAAAAAGCCCTACCCTACACTAAATTACAAATAGCCCTTAAAAGGGCCTTTTGCAGGGCATTGCCTCAAAGTAATCAACTCTTTTACCTGTAAAAAAAATTGCAAATCCCCCCAACATTAAAACCCACCACCCACACAACCAACCCTACTCTAAAACCCACCCAATACCCCCTTAAAAAAACCTAACACTAACCCCTTGAAGATCACCTTACCGGGAGAAGTCTTCATCCAACCGGGCCGAAGTCCTCAACGAAGCCGGGAGAAATCTTCATCCAAGCCGGGCGAAGTGGTCCTCCAGACGGGCAGAAGTCTTCATCCAGGCGGCATCTTGTATCTTCATCCATCCGGCGCATAGCGGGTCCATCTTCAAGACATCCGACGCGGAGCATCCTCTTCACCCGGAGTCTTCTTACAAAATAACGGTTCCTTTAAGTGACGTCATCCAAGATGGCGTTCCTTCAATTTTGATTGGCTGATAGAATTCTATCAGCCAATCGGAATTAATCAGCCAGTAGGATTGAGCTGGCATTCTATTGGCTGATTGGAACAGCCAGTAATTTTTTTTACAGGTAAAAGAGCTGATTACTTTGGGGCATTTTTTTTGTACTTTAGATAATTTTATTTATTTGTAATTAATTGTATTTAATTTAGGGAATTAATTTAATTGTAGGGTAGTGGTAGGTGTAATTGTAACTTAGGTTAGGTTTTATTTTACAGGTAAATTTGTCTTTATTTTAACTAGGTAGTTATTAAATAGTTAATAACTATTTAATAACTATTGTACCTAGTTAAAATAAATACAAACTTGCCTGTAAAATAAAAATAAACCCTAAGCTAGCTACAATGTAACTATTTGTTATATTGTAGCTATTTTAGGGTTTATTTTATAGGTAAGTATTTAGTTTTAAATAGGAATTATTTAGTTAATGATAGTAATTTTATTTAGATTTATTTAAATTATATTTAAGTTAGTGGGGGTTAGGGTTAGACTTAGGTTTAGGGGTTAATAACTTTAATATAGTGGCAGCAACGTTGGGGGCGGCAGATTAGGGGTTAATGAAATAAATGTGAAAAATTAAACTAAAAGTTCATTAATTAATTGCAAAGGATATATGATTAAACCGGAAATAGAGGATACATAGTCCGTCATTTCTGATAAGGGCAGTGTACACCGATCATACAAAGCTTTATGTTCATATTCATCATATTATTTCCGGTTTGATCACAAGCTGAGGTTTAAAAGAAATCACGGACATGCGCACTTCATTCCTTGATAAAGCTGATTAAGCAAAACATACGTCGGAACTGTAACTCTAATCTCACCATTGCGTCTTTCATCTGCCTATACACCTGGGGAGTAGCCATTTCTTGCTGGTATCAGAGTGCGGACGGTTAGCAGTTAAGCTTCTGCCTTCTATCCGCATCCATCTAGTGTTTGGGACTGCTCTTTTGAATGATAACCAATGTATTGTCACTCACTAGTCCTCTGTTTATGGTGTTAGCTGTGCATTTGTGACGCTTTTATATGTTTTTAATAAATATTACCTTTTATAACATTTGCGTGAGCGATACTGTTTACCTACCAGTATAAAGTAGGTGTGCGCATTACCCTGAGCTTGGATTGGCCCCATCAAATGTGAGTAATGACTTGTTAACAATTGCATTCATTTTTTCAAGTGGGCTACAGAATTACGCTATGTTGTGTATTTTGTTCCTTTTCTTTTGAGAACGATCTGAAGATAACTACTGCAGAAGACTCTATGAGGAGTGGACATATCCTTCGCAATTAATTAATGAACTTTTAGTTTAATTTTTCACATTTATTTCACTTCCTTTTATTTTGTGATTTATTGGTATATTTAATATATTAGATTAGGGGTTAATAAATGTAGGTAGGTGTTGGCGATAATAGGGACAGCAGATTAGGGGTTAATAATATTTAATGTGGAGGAAGAAGTGTAGCCGCAGCTAAAGCATCCTTGGCGTGATCCGGAAGTAGATTCCTCAGGAAGAGGGCACAATGATGGACCCCTGAGTACTCACGGAGAGCCGTAGCCAAAAGCGGAGGATGAGGCCGCAAAGAACTGGACACGAAAAGAAAACAGGTAGCAGGCACTACCTAACAGACCCACAGAAAAAAAAGAAAAAGTATGAGCTTAAAAATAAATTCTTTTTTGTCCAGCCTGTCTGTCAGTCTGCCTTTTTACTCTGCACAACGTCTCAATAAAGGATTTATTTTTAAGCTCATACTTTTTTTTCCGTGGGTCTGTTAGGTAGTGCCTGCTACCTGTTTTCTTTTCGTGTCCAGTTAATAATATTTAACTAGTGTTTGCGAGGCAGGAGTGCGGCGGTTTAAGGGTAAATATATTTATTATAGTGGCGGCGATGTCCGGTTCGGCAGATTAGGGGTTAAAATTTTTATTTTAGTGTTTGCGATGTGGGAGGGCCTCGGTTTAGGGGTTAATAGGTAGTTTATGGGTGTTAGTGTACTTTTTAGCACTTTAGTTAAGAGTTTTTATGCTTCGGCGTTGTAGTGTAAAACTCTTAATTACTGACTTTTAAATGCGGTACGAGTCTTGACAGGAGAGGGTATACCGCTCACTTTTTGTCAGACTCGTAATACCAGCGCAATGCAAGTCCCATTGAAAATATAGGATTTGCGGTATTTCCAAGTCTGGCCAAAAAAGTGAGCGGTACACCTGTACCTGCAAGACTCGTAATACCAGCGGGCGTTAAAAAGCAGCATTAGGACCAGCCAACGCTGCTTTTTAAGCCTAACACACAACTCGTAATCTAGCCGTGTGTTTCACTTGTTGATTTACAAGTGTTTCAGGTTTTGTATTGAACAGGGTGCTGTACCAGTGTGTGTGTGTGTGTGTATATATATATATATATATATATATATATATATATATATATACATACACAAAACACGGAAGAGGACTGCACTCTCCAACTAGACTGGGAACCCCCCCCATGACCCTGTAACATGCTCAGCCCTGGGTGCTCACTGGCACTCACAGGAAGCTGTGCTGTCCCCAGAGTCACAGGCAGTGAGCCCCAGACAGGCCTGGGCGCAAGGCCCATAGGGAAAATTACAAAACAAATTAATATAACACACAGAGAAAGTCCAGCACTCACTTACAAACTCTCAGCTAAGATTAAAAGCAAAAATGGAAGGGTTAGTTAATGCATTTGGCGAAATGGGACAAGCACAGGTACCTCGGGGCTCACTGCCTGTGATTCTAGGGACAGCACAACTTCCTGTGAGTGCCAGTGAGCACCCAGGGCTGAGCATGTTGCAGGGTCATGGGATGGGTACCCAGTCCAGTCTGAGAGTGCAGCCCCCTTCCGTGTTTTGTATATGTCTAGGGTGATTACATAAGCCTGTGCACCCTTCACTTGTTCCCAGTTTGTTGGATTGAGAGCTTGGATTGTGTGGCTGTTTTAGTGACCCAGGTTTTGGAAGGGACCTTGATGAGGTACCTGGGCTTGTCCCATTTGGCCAAATGCGTTAACTAACCCTTCCATTTTTGCTTTTAATCTTAGCTGAGAGTTTGTAAGTGAGTGCTGGACTTTCTCTGTGTGTTATATTAATTTGTTTTGTAACAAATTGCTTTCAATAATCTATATGTATATATACACACACACAAACTTGAAGAAAGAGATTATTGAAAGCAAAAAGGAAAAGCCAATGGCACTAGTTTATTATTTAGAGGACTTCTGCTGATCAATTGGATACCCCAGTCAAATAACTGTGGGTTCATGAGAAGGTGCTGTGTATATTAACAATTGGAGGGGAGAAAACAGAGGATTAGATTCCTCTAAGAGTATACACTATTAGCACTCAAGAGTCCACTAGCAATAATTGAAATACAACAAAAAGTTCGAAAATTATCGTGAATAGTCTCCCTCTTGGGATTTAGGTACCAAGGTCAGTTAAAATATAACTTTGAATTAATAATTACTAAAAACAAGGTGCAACCTTAAAAATACGACCTGAGGCAAAGTGGACTCTTGAGTGCTAATAGTGTATACTCTTAGAGGAATCTATTCCTCTGTTTTCTCCCCTCCAATTGTTAATATACACAGCATCTTCTCATGAACCCACAGTTATTTGACTGGGGTATCCAATTGATCAGCAGAAGTCCTCTAAATAATAAAGTAGTGCCATTGACTTTTCCTTTTTGCTTTCAATAACAGTTTATGGTACTTCAATGAAAGTACTTTCTACCAATAGAGCACATTTAAAGGGCCATAATACCCAAATGTTTAAACACTTGAAAGTGATGCAACATAGCTGTAAAAAGCTGACTAGAAAATATCACCTGAACATCTCTATGTACAAAAGAAATATATTTTACCTCAAAAGTTCCTCAGTAGCCACATCCCATTGTAAAGGACTTCTAAGCAGCATTTTAGTGTGTCTGTCCTGGGACAGCTTAGGGCATGAGCCTCGTGCACTCTCATATTATTTCCCTATTCAGCTTACTATGAAATCTCATGATAGTTAAGTGAAATCTCATGAGATCACAGTAAAAGAGTTCATGACCTCAGCACTGCTGATGCTGATTGGCTGCTGTTCATTTATTCATTTTTTTTTTACCTGCAGCTGGGAGCAGCTGAGTATAACTTTTTACACAGAACTTACTCTGCTGAGCTGAGGAGATTGTGAGGTAAAATATCTTCCTTTTTAACATAGAGATACTCAGGTGATATTTTCCTGTCAGCTTTTTACAGTTCTACTGCATCAGTTTCAAGTGATTTAGCATATGAGTATTATGTCCCTTTAACTAGTTTGTTAAATAATACATACCTCTAGATATTATAGCAATAATTATTTTGCTATTATATTAAACATGTCAACCAAATGGGAACAAGACAGGTACACAAGGCAACAAAAAAGACAAGCAGATTTAAATGAAGTTTTTCAAAATCCATCTACAAATATCACAAATTCTACAGAAATGATGAACCAATCCCTAAGAGAAATTCATAAAATTATGCACAAACAAGACAAATTATGGTGGAATCACCATTTTTTCGAAAAATATATTGAATTAAAATTAATACCAAGAGGATTGAGGATTCAACTATTCCCTGCATTTGAGTTTCGCAAACCTGAGTTGGCTACTGAATGGGAGGAAGCACTCTCTGAATGTTCCCATAAGCTAATGCAGATCCTGATTAAGCACGACAAATCAGAGTATGATATCTTAGAAACACAAATACAAGATTTGAATATTAAGCTTAACCCCTTGAGTGCTAATGATGGCTCTGAGCCGTCACAGAGTTTCCCACTCTGGTGCTAATGACTGCTCAGAGCCGTCACTGGCACTCTCCCAACTTGAGGGAGATCTGGGGGCTCCCACCCGCTCCTATCCTGGCAATCGGTGCTGCATAATGAAAGGCATCGCCGGGGCTTCCGTTTTGTGTGGTGACGTCACGCGCAATAAACGTGATGACGTCACCGCGCAACTTTATTTAACATTAACAATGTTAAATATAGGAGCAGGGGGCATGCTGCTTAGAAGCCTGTATCTCAGGCATTACATTAACCCCTGTAGTCAGAGACACTAGTGAAGCATCACATCACACTCACATGATATCAGTGCAGGCAGTGGCAGGTCAACGTTTTTTATCTTTGAATCAGGTCCCCCTCAGGGGCCCGGTCACAGTTGCCACCTCTGCACTCCCTGTAGTTCTGCTCCTGTGCATATGTATGTATCTATGTGTGTATATATATATATATATATATATATATATGTGTGTGTATAAATATATATATATGTGTGTGTATATTTGTGTGTGTATGTGGGAGGGCAGCAGAATTTTGAGTGCCTAGGGCAGCACAAAACCTAAATACGCCGCTGATATATAGATATATGTGTGTGTATGTATGTATGTGTGTGTATATATATATATATATATATATATATATATATATATATATATATATATATATATATAATGTGCGGTACAGCTATACCGCTGAAAAATTGGCCTTTGCGTGCAGAATAGTCAGCTCACCCGTATTAGAAGTCGCGCCGGTACGACTTTACCACAACAATCCATTCCACACTCAAAAAATGGCATTTGAGTGTGGAATATTCAGCTCGCTCTTATTAGAGGTTGTGCGGTATGGCTTTTACGCTAGCGTTATAGCTTATACTGCCACAATCCATTCCGCAATCAAAGGCCAGTAGTTATGGATTTTGGGAAACAAAAATGTTTCACAAAACTCATAACAAAAATGTTACAAAGTACTAACACCCATAAACTACCTATTAACCCCTAAACCACAACCCCCGCATCACAAATACTATAATAAACCTATTAACCCCTAATCTGCCGCCCACCCACATCGCCAACACTAAATTAAAGTATTAACCACTAATTCGCCACCCCCGCATGGCAAACACTAAATAAACCTATTAACCCCTAAACCGACGGCCCTCCACATTGCTACTACTAAAATAAACCTATTAACCCCTAAACCACCGAACCCCCACATCACGACAAACTAAATTAAACTATTAACCCCTAAAACTAACACCCCCTAACTTTAAATTAAATTTACAATATAACAACCTTCAAATAAATAAAAACTTACCTGTGAAATAAAAAAATTAAGCTTAAACTATAAATAAACCTAACATTACTATTTAAAAAATATTAAATATACCAAATAATCCTAACACTACGAAAAAAACAAAAAAATCTAACATTAAAAAAAATAACAAACTCTAAAAGATTACAGAAAATAATTAACAAAATTATCCAAAATAAAAAAAATCTAATCAAATCCCCCCTCAAAAAACCCCAAAAAAGACACTGCAAAACAACAACATAATAGCCCTTGAAAGGACCCTTTGTAGGACATTGCCCTGAAGAAATCAGCTCTTTTACATAATAAACTACAAATGAACCCCTAACAGTAAAACCCCCCACTTACCCAACCCCCCAAAATAAAAAAGACCTAACTCTAAAAAAAACAAATCTACCCATTGCCCCTAAATGGGGCATTTGTATGGGCATTGCACTCTTTAGTGCCCATTAAAAAATAAAAAAAGCCCTAATCTAAAAAAAAACACCCCAAAAAACAAAGCAAAAAAAAACACTAACCCCAAAAAAATTTACTCATCATTCCTGAAGCTTGGACATCCAACTTCTTCCAGGCGGAGCAAAGTCTTCATCCAGGTGGCGAAGATCTTCTTCCAAGGCGGCACCATCTTTTATCTCCATCCCGGTGGCGCGGAGGCGGAAAGGAGCTGGAACAGCGGCGGCACAGATATCCGACATGAAGGGTCCTCTTCATGCAATCGTCCGCTGCACACTGAAAATTTAATGCAAGGTACCCATTTTATATTGGGGTACCTTGCATTCCTATTGGCTGAAATATTCAAATCAGCCAATAGGATGAGAGCTGCTTAAATCCTATTGGCTGTTCAAATCAGCCAATAGCATTTAAGCAGCTCTCATCCTATTGGCTGATTTGAATATTTCAGCCAATAGGAATGCAAGGTACCTCAAAATAAAATGGGTACCTTGTGTTATTTTGGAGTGGCTTTTTTGTTTTTATAGGGGTATTAGATTAGATTTAATTTTTATTTTTTTGGATAATTTTGTTTATTATTTTTTGTAGTCTTACATTTTTTTTTTATTTTTTGTAATTTTAGACTTTGTTATTTTTTGTAATGTTAGTTTTTTTTGTTTTTTTCGTAGTATTAGGATTTTTTAATTTTGTAATTTAGGATTTTTTCGTATATATTTTATTTTTTTTAAATAGTAATGTTAGGTTTATTTATAGTTTAAGCTTAGATTTTTTTAATTTCACAGGTAAGTTTTTATTTATTTTAAGGTAGTTATATTGTTACTTTAATTTAAAGTTAGGGGTGTTAAGTTTAGGGGTTAATAGGTTTAGTTTAGTATTTGCGATGCGGGGGGCAACGGATTAGAAGTTAATAGTTTTATTTAGGTGTTAATAGGTTTATTGCAGTGTTGGCGATGCGGGGGGCGGCGGATTAGGGGTTAATAGGTTTATTGCAGTGTTGACGATGCGGGGGGCGGCGGATTAGGGGTTAATAGGTTTATTGCAGTGTTGACGATGCGGGGGCCGGCGGATTAGGGGTTAATAGGTTTATTGTAGTGTTGGCGATGTCGGGGGCGGCGGATTAGGGGTTAATAGGTTTATTGCAGTGTTGACGATGCGGGGGCGGCGGATTGGGGTTAATAGGTTTATTGCAGTGCTGACGATGCGGGGGGGTGGCGGATTAGGGGTAAATAGGTTTATTGTAGTGTTGGCGATGTCGGGGGCGGCGGATTAGGGGTTAACATCTTTAGTTAGTGTTGGCGATGTCGGGGGGCAGCGGATTAGGGGTATTTAGACTAGGGGTTTATGTTAGGATGTTAGATTTATAACAAACTTTCTTGTCTCCATAGACATCAATGGGGAATGTTTTATAGCGATCGCCATCGTGCAAGAGCACATCGAGTCAGGCCTTGGCTTTTGTGCAGTATGGAGCTTAACGCACCAAAACGCACAACACAAGAAGGTTCTTTTGTAACTTGTAATAGCAGCACTATGGAAAGTGCGGTACCGCTAAATTTTTAGCGTTATATACACACTGGGTTTAGCGCACAACTTGTAATCTCGGTCTATGATTGTTATCTGTTTAGCAACTTCTGAAGCTAAATCACATACAGGAATCACCTGCTTCCCTGCAGTTATCCTGTACTGTAGAAATGATTAACTCATTTACCGCAAAATAAATAAATAGAAAACGACTTAATATTCTGCAGCTGTGTGTGTGTGTGTTTTGGGGGCAGCGCTAAACTATACACAATACATGCAACAGATGTATATATTTTATTATTTAGTAGCATATGGGGTTGTTTAAAAATAATATAAACATAAATAAATAGCTTTAGTGATACTGAACAATTTAGTTGGTTTTATAGGTATATCCTTTTAAATAAACAATAAATAAATTAAGACGATTGCATTATATAGTCACAATTGATTTTGCTTGCTTTTGCTGTAGTTTATTTTTCCATCCCTCACACACGGCTAGATTTAGAGTTTTGCGGCCAAAGGGGTGCATTAGCTACGCGTCTTTTTTTCCCCCCTGCACCTTTTAAATAACGCTGGTATTGAGAGTTCTCTGAAGGGCTGCGTTAGGCTCCAAAAAGGGAGCATAGAGGCATATTTACCGCCACCTCAACTCTCAATACCAGCATTGCTTACGGTAGCGGCTAGCTGGAAAAACGTGCTCGTGCACGATTCCCCCATAGGAAACAATGGGGCAGTTTGGGCTGAAAAAAAAACACAAAAAAGCAGCGTTCAGCTCCTAACGCAGCCCCATTGTTTCCTATGGGGAAACAGTTTCTAAGTCTTCACCTAACACTCTAACATGTACCCCGAGTCTAAACACCCCTAACCTTACACTTATTAACCCCTAATCTTCCGCCCCCGCTATCGCTGACCCCTGCATTTTATTATTAACCCCTAATCTGCCGCTCTGGACACCGCCGCAACCTACATTATACCTATGTACCCCTAATCTGCTGCCCACAACATCGCCGACCCCTATATTATATTTAATATGTGTAGTGTAGGTAAGGTAGCGGCGACATTGGGGGGGCAGATTAGGGGTTAATAAATATTATGTAGGTGTCGGCGATGTTAGGGGCAGCAGATTAGGGGTTCATAGGGATAATGTAGGTGGCGGCGGTGTGCGGTCGGCAGATTAGGAGTTAAAAAAAATTATTATAGTGGCGGCGATGTGGGGGGACCTCGGTTTAGGGGTACATAGGTAGTTTATGGGTGTTAGTGTACTTTAGAACACAGTAGTTAAGAGCTTTATAAACCGGCGTTAGCCCAGAAAGCTTTTAACTCCTGACTTTTTTCTGCGGCTGGAGTCTTGTCGGTAGAGGGTGTACCGCTCACTTCAGCCAAGACTCTAAATACCGGCGTTAGGAAGATCCCATTGAAAAGATAGGATACGCAATTGGCGTAAGGGGATCTGCGGTATGGAAAAGTCACGACTGGAAAGTGAGCGTTAGACCCTTTCCTGACTGACTCTAAATACCAGCGGGCGGTAAAAAGCATCGTTAGGACACCTTAACGCTGGTTTTGATGGCTAACGCAGAACTTGTGGGATTACGCCTCCTGGTCAGCAGGAGGAGGCAAATAGCACCACAGCAGAGCTGTATATATAGCTCCTCCCTTCCCTCCCACTCCAGTCATTCTCTTTGCCTACGTTAGTGATAGGAAGAGGTAAAGTGAGGTGTTAGATTAGATTCTTCAATCAAGAGTTTATTATTTTTAAAGTGGTGCCAGAGAGTGCTACTTTCTCTAGGGTGTAGCCGTAGTCCATGTCAGTCTCTAGAGTAGAGCTATTGGTGGCTTTAGAGCAATGGGAACTGGTGGGACATAATTTCCACTGTGCCTCTCATACTGTGATGCTGCCCTTTTTGTGATGGCCTAAGCTGGATCTCACTCAGGATTCATCTTGTCTATAGGACTATAGGAGGGAACCTGTGGACCTCTGAACCCTGTTGAAGCTGTCCTGCTGTCGGACAGCATAAGAGGTAAGTGCAGCCTTTATTTCTCTACAGGAAAATCCTCAGGGACATATTTGCCTCAGAGAGGTTTTCTGCACTTAAATATATTTTATGGGAATCAGGGGCTCTGTCAGTGAAGAACTCTTTTACCTGACAGCATTTGGCAGACTCTGGGCCACGCTTATATTGGGGACTTAGTCTCATTAACAATAAGCGACTTCTTCACATGGCAACTTTATTCCGGCACTGGGCTACGCTTGGGGTTAATTTTCATAACCGCTTGGTTTTTGAGTGTTAAACTAGGGCTTCACTTTTCTTTGTGTTAACGGCTACGTGAAAGAACATGTCTTAGCCGTTGAGGGAGGCAGTATAACAGGCACTGAAGGACTATCGGGTCTTATGTTATTCTTAGCTGTGAAGTGTTTTTTAGATGTTGATGCCCACGAAGGGCGGGGCTCTTTTCACGCGCTTCAGTTTACTTCAGTGACGCCGCGCAGTTGTTTTTCCGGAGCCGACTTCAGTCTTCCCAGCTGGGTGTTACGCTAGGAACCTCTTGGTTTTAAAAAGAGCAAGGGGTTGATAGCGTTTGATATCGCTTGCTGGCTGTCGCTATTAAGCTTGCTGGAGGAGCAGTCTAAATTCCGGGTTACCAGGTAGGCGCCTCAGCGGAGCTGCTGAGGCGTAGGAGTGCAATATTTACTGAAGTTTTATCCTTAATAAGAACATGTTTTTAAATTTTAAGGGGCCATTTCAAAAGATATAATTTATCTTTCTTTTTTAGTTTTAATGGGCCAGTTCAGTTCATTTTTTATTTTAGGGCCAGTTTCTAATTGAGTATTAGTCATATACCCTCTTGCTTCCTTTTTTCAACTCATTAGAGAGTGGCTGCCTGAGGTTTAAAGGAGTTATTTCCCTTAAAGGGCTAGTATATATTTTTTATATAAATCTGTTTTATCATGGATTTAGAAGATATCCAGAATGTTACTTGTGCCATGTGTTTGAATGCCAATGTGGAACCGCCTGTTCCTTTTTGTCCCTCATGCATTGAGTGGGCTTTAAGCTATAGGGAAAGGATTTTCTTTGATAAAACCTTGAACAAAGCGGATGCTTCTCAGGAATCTAACAAGGAGATGCAGAATATGCTGCAGCTTTCTCCCCAAGCGTCAAAGCCCTTAGCACCCGCTCAAGCAGTGTCCTGTACTTCTTCTCCAGTTTCTGCTGCAGTTACTTTAAAAGACATAGCTGCAGTTATGTCTTCTATGCTTTCTGATGTGTTATCTGCCTTTCCTATATTTCAAGGCAAGCGTAAGAGGAAGGACAACTATGTGGTCAATGAAGTTTTGGATACTTTCATGGCAATCTTGGAGGTACCCTCCCAGGGTTCTGAGTTGGAGGGTATGGAGGTTCTGTCGGAAGGTGAAATTTCTGATTCTGGAAGTTCCTTACCTTTGACCGATTCAGAAGTGGTTTCTTTCAAGTTTAAACTAGAACACCTCCGCTTGTTACTAAGGGAGGTTTTAGTGACTTTGGACGACTGTGATACGATAGTGGTCTCTCCGGAGAAGTTGAGTAAGTTGGACAAGATACTTGGAAGTGCCTTCTCACTCGGATGTTTTTCCGGATCCCAAGCGAACTTCGGAAATTATTGCTAAAGAATGGGAGAGACCAGTTATTCCCTTCTCTTCTTCTCCAATTTTCAAGAAGATGTTCCCTATATATGACACTGTCAGGGACTCTTGGCAGATGGTCCCTAAGGTGGAGGGAGCTATTTCCACCCTGGCTAAGCGGACTACTATTCCTATTGAGGATAGTTGTGCTTTCAAAGATCCTATGGATAAGAAGTTGGAGAACCTACTTAAAAGAATTTAAGTCTATCAGGGTTTACTTTTACAACCGGCTGCTTGCATTGTTACGGTCACTAGTGCGGCAGCTTATTGGTCTGATGCTCTTGCAGAGTCTCTTAAGATGGAGAATTCTCTGAAAGAGATACTGGATCGGATTAAAGCTCTTAAATTAGCTAATTTGTTTATTACGGATGCTTCTCTGCAGATTACTAAATTGGCTGCTAAGAGTTCAGGTTTTTCTGTCCTGGCCCGCAGGGCATTATGGTTAAAACCTTGGTCTGCGGACGTGTCATCCAAGTCTAAGCTGTTGGCCATTCCTTACAAAGGTAAGACCTTGTTTGACCTGGCTTGAAGGAAATTATTTCTGACATCATGTGAGGCAAGGGTCATCTCCTTCCTCTGGATAAACGATCCAAACAGAAGGGTCGACAAAGTAATTTTCAGTCCTTTCGAAATTTCAAGGGAAACTCCTCAGCTTCCTCTAAACAGGAAGAAAACTATTCACATTCCAAGTCTACCTGGAGACCCAACCAGTCATGGAACAAGGGTAAACAATCAAAGAAACCTGCTACTGCTTCCAAGTCAGCATGAAGGGTTGGCCCCCGATCCGGGACCGGATCTGGTAGGGGTAGACTTTCATTTTTCATCCAGGCTTGGGTGTGAGATGTTCAGGATCCCTGGGCTCTAGAAATAGTGTCTCAGGGATACAAACTGGAGTTCAGAAATTCTTCCCCCCGAGGAAGGTTTCTTCTTTCAAGATTATCTGCAAACCAGATAAAAAGAGAGGCGTTCTTACATTGTGTAGGAGACCTCTCTTCCATGGGAGTAATCTGTCCCATTCCAATACAGGAACAGAGACAGGGGTTTTATTCAAATCTGTTTGTAGTCCCCAAAAGGAGGGAACTTTCAGACCTATTTTAGACCTCAAGAGTCTAAACAAGTTTCTCAGAGTTCCATCTTTCAAGACGGAAACTATTTGTACCATTCTTCCGTTGATCCAGGAGGGTCAATTTATGACGATAGTGGATCTAAAGGATGCATATCTTCATGTTCCTATCCACAGAGATCATCACCTGAGGTTTGCCTTTCTGGACAAACATTTTCAGTTCGTGGCTCTCCCTCTCGGTCTGGCCACGGCACCCAGAATTTTCACAAAGGTTCTGGGGTCTCTACTGGCGGTTCTAAGACCATGGGGCATTGCGGTGGCACCTTATCTAGACGATATTCTAATCCAGGCATCATCTTATCAACTAACAAGGTCCCATACCGACATTGTGCTATCCTTCCTGAGAACTCATGGGTGGAAGGTAAATCTGGAAAAGAGTTTGTTAATTCCGCAGACAAGGGTACCTTTCCTGGGAACTCTAATCGACTCTATATCCATTAGAATTTTTCTGACGGAGGTTAGAAAGTTAAAAATTTTGAATACATGTCGAGCCCTTCAGTCCAATCCTCGGCCTTCAGTGGCTCAGTGCCATCAATCCGAGGTAATCGGATTGATGGTGGCGGCAATGGACATCATACCGTTTGCTCGTTTTCATCTGAGGTCTCTGCAGTTTGGGGCTCTTTAAAGGCTCAGGGAGTATGGACTCAGGCAGAGTCTCTCTTTCCCATCAACATTCTAGAGCTGAGGGTGATCTTCAATGCGCTTCGGGCCTGTCCTCAGCTGGCTTCGGCACAATTCATCAGATTCCAATTGGACAAAATAACGACGGTGGCTTACATCAATCATCAGGGAGGAACAAGGAGTTCCTTAGCAATGACCGAAGTAACCAAGATAATCCAGTGGGCGGAGGCTCACTCTTGCCATCTGTCGGCGATCCACATCCCAGGGGTGGAAAACTGGGAAGCAGATTTTCTGAGCAGGCAGACCTTTCATCCAGGAGAGTGGGAACTCCATCCGAAAATATTTTCCAACCTGATTCTCAGATGGGGTCGGCCGGAGTTAGATCTCATGGCATCTCGTCAGAATGCCAAGCTTCCGAGATATGGGTCCAGGTCCAGGGACCCCAGGCAGAGCTGATAGATGCATTGGCAGTTCCTTGGTCCTTCAGCCTAGCATATGTATTCCCCCCGTTTGCGCTCCTTCCCCGGGCTATTGCTCGAATCAAACAGGAGAGGGCATCAATGATCCTCATTGCTCCTGCGTGGCCTCACAGGATTTGGTATGCTGATCTGGTGGACATGTCATCTCTTCCACCTTGGAAGCTTCCATTGAGGAAGGACCTTCTCATTCAAGGTCCCTTCCGTCACCCGAATCTAGTTTTTCTGCAGCTGACTGCTTGGAGATTGAACGCTTATTCTTATCCAAGTGAGGTTTTTCTGATTTGGTCATAGATACATTAATTCAGGCGCGTAAGCCGGTTACTAGGAAGATTTACTATAAGATATGGCGCAAATATCTTTATTGGTGTGAATCCAAGGGCTACTCATGGAGTAGAGTTAGGATTCCCAGGATTTTGTCTTTTCTTCAAGAAGGATTGGAGAAGGGGTTATCAGCGAGTTCTCTAAAGGGTCAGATCTCTGCCTTATCTGTTTTGTTACACAGGCGTCTGGCAGATGTTCCAGATATTCGATCTTTTTGTCAGGCTTTGATTAGAATCAGGCCTATGTTTAAACCAATTGTTCCTCCATGGAGTTTGAATTTGGTTTTTAAAGTTCTTCAAGGGGTTCTGTTTGAACCTATGCATTCCATAGATATTAAGTTCTTATCTTGGAAAGTTTTGTTTCTTGTTGCCATTTCTTTCTGCTCGAAGAGTGTCTGAACTTTCGGCATTACAATGTAATTCTCCTTACCTTATTTTTCATTCGGATAAGGTGGTTTTACGTACTAAACTTGGTTTTCTTCCTAAAGTTGTTTCGGACAAGAACATTAATCAGGAGATTGTTGTTCCTTCCTTGTGTCCTAATCCTTCTTCTCAGAAGGAACGCCTGCTACCCAATTTGGACGTAGTCCGTGCATTATAATTTTACTTACAAGCAGCTAAAGATTTTCGTCAATCGTCTTCTTTATTTTTTTATTTTTTTTTGGTTTTTAAAAGAAGCTTTATTGAGAATTAACAAAATACAATACACAGACAAGAATGTCAACAAGTTACAGCAATCAGTATCACAGAATGAGATTCCTCCCATATACCGCATGCTCCTGCTCTGTTAGCTTTAAAATGCTGGACCAAATAAGCGAAATAAACATCTTAATGACACACACTTGTCCAGAGTTCTTTGCTTCATGTCCGTACCGCTTACATCTAGGGCATAGTAATTTCTCGCATATGGACAACATGCGGACAACTGTTATCTGATCCACTCAGTATTAAACAAGTATACAAACATATTAATACTAGGTTGAGTGTAAACATTCAACATCTTTGTTGCGACGTACATCGGAAACTTCGATGTTCGTCGTAGGAAGAGAAAAGAAAGAGAAGGAGAGAGAAAAAAGGGAAAAAGAGAAAGATCCAAGAGTGGGGAAAAAGATAAAAGGGGAGGGGGGAAGAAACTAGGCCATATGTTAGCGCTAAGGGAAGTGGGGTGCCCAGGTCTCATCTAATCAGTGGTCTTCAAATTTCTTTCATGTATTCATGAATTTCAATTCTGTCGTCCCTCATATATCGAAATCTTTCTAACGATAAGTGTCTGTCTACTTGTGACTCCCAATCGGAGGTCTGAGGAATTCTGTCTGATTTCCAGTTTTTAGGAATGAGGGCTTTCGCGCTGTTTAACATTATATACAGGAGGAATTTTTTAGGTTTCTCTGTCAGTTTAGGCAGCCCATGAAACAACAGGAGGTCTGGGCTTCTGCGCAATGTAATGTTTAGTTTGGAGTCTATTATGTCCAGTATAGTACTCCAGAATGGAGTTATCAATTCACAAGTCCACCAAATATGGAGGATAGTGCCAGCCTCTCCACAACCCCTCCAACACCTACCATCGGGCCTCTTATATATTTTTTTGATCCTGACTGGTGTAAGATACCACCGAGATAGGAATTTATAATTGGATTCTAAAGTTCTGGCCGAGACCGAAGCCTTGACGTGATTGTGATATATGTTTTGCCATTCCGTGTCTGTGAGGGCACGGTCTAGCTCACGTTCCACTGTCTAACAAAGGTAGGTGTGTAAGAGTCCTTATGGGACCTATACATAATTGATATTAAATGTGCAGGAGTGTGTGTTAGCAAGCATAATGATTCCAACAAAGTTGGTGGTCTGGATATGCTGTCTGCCCTTTTGTGTGTGAGTATGTAATGTTGGAGCTGTCTGTGAAAAAAACCACGATATATTCAAACCCGACTCCGATAAGTCTCCCAAGCCTTTAAGTTTTTTATTTGATAATAGCCTGTAAAACATAGTCTGATCTAACTGTGTCTTGTCTAGGGCTGTCTGAGTAGTATTAGAGAATGGGATGTCTGGATTAAGTATAAAAGGAGTTAGAGGTGAGGGGTTAGTGGAAATATATGGATGTTCCACTAGTGATTTATCCCATTGTGAGAAAAATTCCCTCACAAGTGGGTACTGCCCGATAACTTTAGATCTGTTTTTGTTCGAGATCCATCCCAATGAGCCCGCATTTTGCATTCCTAAAATAGTCCATCCTATCTGGACCCACCTTTTATCTTTAGAGTTAGTGCACCATTCTACCTGATGTTGGAGATTAATAGCTTTTTTGTAAAGTAAAAGGTTAGGGATGCCCAAGCCACCTTTCTCCTTAGGCAAATATAAAAATATTCCTAGAGAGCCTAGGTCTGGTACCCCCCATATATATTCCTCCAGCTGTCCCTGTAATTTTGATAAGTATTGGGCAGGGAATGGGGTCGGGAGTGTCTGAAGGTAATATAGGATCCGAGGAAGGATATTCATTTTCACAACCCCAATCCTGCCCAACCAGGAAATCTTCTTGTTTTTCCAGGATGAGAGGTCTCCCAGTATTGATTGTGATAGATGGGTATAGTTAGCCTCAAAGAGGCTCTCTACTTTGGGGGTTAGGTTAATCCCTAAATATTTGAGTGTTCGTATTTTAACCCGTAATTTACAAATGTCAGAGATGTGGCATAGATCCGTTTGGGGCAAATTAATATTTAAGATTTCCGATTTTGTATGGTTCAGGTGAAAATTGGATACCTTGCCATATTCTTCAAATTCTCAAAGAATTTCTGGGATTGAGGTTAGAGGGTCAGTTACCGAGAGGAGGACATCATCCGCATATAGCGAAACCTTGTGGACATGATCTCCTATTTTAATCCCAGAGATTTTCTGGTTGTCCCGAATCTTTTGCTCTAATATTTCTATTGACGCGTTCCGTTCGAGATTTTAAAAGGGTCTGATAAGATATTGTTGATTTTTACTTGTGCAGTTGGGTCTGAATATAAAGAAAAGATTTTTTGCATAAAAGCTTGGCCAAAGTTAATTTTTAACAGGACACCTCTGAGGAAACCCCAGCTGACCCTATCAAAAGCCTTTTCGGCATCTGTTGAGATAAGCACTGACGGGATGTTATTAAGTTGTGCGTGATTTACTAATAGAGCAGCTTTTATGGTGTTGTCCCTGGCCTCTGTCTGGGACAAATCCCACCTGATCGGGAGATATTTGCTGCGGTAGGAATTTATTTAGCCTCGACGATAAGATTTTTGTGAATATTTTCAGGTCTACATTGAGGAGAGAGATCGGCCTGAAATTTTCAGGCCGGTCTGTGGACTTGCCCGGTTTCGGGATAGTTGTGACATGCGCTAAGAGCATGGTTGGAGGGAAGTCATGAGTATTCCCAATGCTGTTAAACAAGGAGGCACGGCGGGGGGACAGCACCTTTTTAAAATTTTTATGGTATTTTACACTGAAGCCGTCCGGGCCCGGACATTTACCTGCTGGTAAGCTTTCTATAGTCTTGACCACTTCCTCTACTGAAATGGCTGCTTCTAAACTCTCTCTTTCCCCCTCAGACAGGGCCGGGAGAGTCAAGGAGTCCAGGTAAGTGTCGATAGGAGACCCAGAGGGTGTCCCAACGCCACTTTGGGAAGGAGCCTTGTCTTTTTGTAGGTTGTACAAGTCCTGGTAATAGGATCTAAGTACTTCAGCTATAGAAGGGCTGTCTGAGGCTGGTTGTGGTGATTTAGTATGGAATGGATGTGAGATTTGGATTGTCTCCTCTTTAAGGCTCTCGCCAGGAGCTTCCCGGGTTTATCTCCAAACTCATAATATTTTTGCTGTAGTTTTAGTGCAAGAATTTGATGTTCCCTAGAGTGTATGTCCTGTATTTCTTTTCTGGCATGTAGAAGGTCTTGTTTGATTTGTGAGTCTGTGGGGGTTGTTTTGTGTCTAGCCTCCAAGTCGTGTATCTGTTTGAGGAGGTCTGTATATCTGAGTCTAAGCTGTTTAGATTGGAAAGCTTTCTGTTGAATTAGCTCACCTCTCATTACACACTTATGTGCCTCCTATACAACATGATCCGGTACCTCCCCATTTTCATTGTTTCGAAAATATTCCATAAGTTTTGTTGTAATTTGAGTTTTAATCACTTGGTTGTTCAACAGGAAGTCGTCAAACCTCCAGATAAATGGTCTATCTGGCATTGAAGGCCAATTTATTTTACAGACGACTGGGGCGTGATCGGACCAGGTCATAGGGAGTATTTGAGTATTTATAACCCTTGCTAGAGTCGATTGGTCCGTGAAAAAGTAATCAATCCTTGTATAAACCTCGTGCGGGTGAGAATAAAAAGTAGTAGCTTAGTGGAGTATAGCGTGCGCCATGTGTCGTGAACTGCCAATTCTTCCAGTCTGGCATTACACTGTCGCAGGATTTTTTTAGTGACTGAGGCTGTCATTTTGGAAGTATCTAAGACTGTGTTGAGTGGGACATTGAAGTCCCCCCCCCCCAGTATTAATGCTCCTTTACGGAGTTCAAGGATTTTGTTAGAGAGGGAATTCATAAATTTGTTCTGGTGCTGATTGGGGAAATAGGCGTTAATGAGGGTAACCAGTCTATTATAGAGTGTGCCTACTATGATCAAATAGCGACCCTCAGGGTCTCTTTCTATGTGAATGAGGGAAAATGGGGAAGAGTGCTTTATCAAAATACCTATTCCATTTTTCTTTGAGGTCCCAGAGGCGAAAAAGGAGGTTGGGAATTTAGGATTGAACCATACCGGTTCCTTGCCTCTGCGAAAGTGCATCTCCTGCAGGTATATAATGTCACAGTGGGCTCGAATGCCATATCGAATTAGGTGTGAATGTTTTTCTGGGATGTTTAAGCCCTTAGTGTTCAATGTCATGAAGGACAAGGTGTGCGTCCCATGTGCAGCCATAGTTGAAGGGAGTGGGGAAGAAAAGAAAAAAAAAAGGGGGGGGGGAGAGGGGGGAAGGGGGAAAGGAAGCGGGGAAAGAAAAAATAAGAGGGGTATAGGAAGCAAGAGAGAGTTATAGGGTAGGGAAAGGTGGGTCAAATATGGGTTAGGGTAGTTGAAGGGGAATGGGTTTTTCGGATATTTATCCAGAGAGTGGTGAATGGGTAGGGTAAGCGATAAACGGTCAGCACACCTCTGAGAGTGGTCAGCCGAAGACCGCAGTCAAGGTGAGAAGGGTAAAGAGGTAGAAGAAAGTGCGGGATCTGTATCTCTGCACCTAATGCAAGTGAAAAAGAGATAAGAAG
This sequence comes from Bombina bombina, assembly GCF_027579735.1. Classification (NCBI taxonomy): domain Eukaryota; kingdom Metazoa; phylum Chordata; class Amphibia; order Anura; family Bombinatoridae; genus Bombina; species Bombina bombina. The sequence continues at coordinate 119,599,204 of NC_069503.1, forward strand.
AAAAAAATGAAAGGAAGGGGCATAACATGCCCAGTTTAGGAAGTCTTTGGGGAAAACCGAGGGTGTTAAAAGACAGCAAGGTACATAGTGAAAAAGTGACATACATTGCAGAACTAATAACCTTTTGGGTATCTGCGTCATGGAGCAGGTAACCATATGTAAACATAAATAACAATATAACAAGTGTAACGTCTAAGTTAATTGCTAGCTTGTAGCGCAATGCACCATTCTGGTATAAGTATACGCATTAGGGCTACTAATACCTTTACATGTGGCCATTTATGGTACATATTTATGAGATCCGTACTTAAACATTTTCCTATGAAACTCAATTGAAGACTCCCCTAATTTTCACATCTAATATCAGGTAGCAATGTTGAATCGTACATGAAAACATAGCAGGTTTAACAATTTAAATAATTAGAGGTTAGTAGCACTGTGCTCCATTGTGGAATAGATATACACATTTCGGTTACTAGAATTTTTTCATATGGCAGTCTGTAATAGTTGATTTGTAGCGCGACGTACCATTTATGATATAGGTATACACGTCAAGGCTACTTAAAACGTAACAAGGAGCTACCCATGCCACAGGGTATTAGGACCCACGTGAAAACATTTCCTTATAGAACATGACTTATATCTAAAGCAAATAATAGTGTGAGCGCAACAATGATAACATTTCACATTCAACAATTTAAACAATTATTAACTAGTAGTGTAATGCACCATTTTGGTATAGGTATACACATTGCCACTACATATACCTCTCATGTGGTTATCAGCAAAGGGTTAAGTTGGCAGTGGTAGACCTCAGGGAACCACCAGCAAAGCACTTATCTAAAGCCTGAAAGGGAGTTCACTGTAATCCATGGTCTCCAGCATAGGCCTTGTAGGGCCCAGGGAATAGCATGTAAGGGAGGCATTTTTCTACACGTTCTAGTCCCTCAGTGAGGTTGATTCCTCTTCGGGAGAGGGGATATTGATATCTAAGATATTGCAAAAATCCTGTAAGTCCGCCTGAGTTCTATATATCGCCTGTTTTCCATTACGGGTGGCAATGAGGCAGACTGGGAAACCCCACTTGTATTGAATTTTGTGTGATTGGAGTGCGCTGGTTAAGAACCGTAGGTCTCTCCTCTTCTGTAATGTTAGCTGACTCAGGTCAGAAAATACTTGGATGGGGATGCCGGCATGTGTGAGGTCTTTGATAGACCGGGCTTTCTGGGAGACTGCATCCTTGTCCCTGTAGCTCAGAAATTTCACAATTATATCCCATGGGGGAGCTTTTGGAGATGGCTTAGGTCGAAGAGTGTGGGCTCTCTCTATCTGAACATCTGGTGAGCTTGGTGTACCTTTTATGGTACGAAACAAGTACTGTAAGTAGCCCTCTATTGCCGAGTTATTGACCGTCTCTGGGACTCCTCTGAACCTAAGGTTATTTCACCTTCCCTTGTTGTCCAGGTCTTCAACCCTAGACAGCAAAAATTGAATGTCCCCTTCTTGATCTAGAGCCCTTTGGGTATTGGATGTTACCTGAGCTTGCATGGTCTCTTGCCTTCTCTCTAGAGTATGGACCTGTTGGCTGATTTGATGAAAGTCCTTTTTTAAATCCCCAAATAGGGATTGCATTTCAGACAGCACCATGTTAATATCAGCTTTGGTGGAATGAACACTAAGGTCCTCTCCAGATAGTGGTTCTTGTAGCTGTGTGTCCGGCACTGCGTTAGCAGTGGCTGTTACAGGGCGGGCAGTGCTTGAGCTTTCACTGCTCATTGAGTCAGGTCCAGTAGTGGCCATTTTAAGATAGTTGGTAAGGTTAGTGCTTTTAGGACCTTTTTCCCCTTTGGTGTTTTTCCTATGTGACATTGTTGGGGGTTTATAGGGCTTCCCCTCACTGAGCGAAATTTAATGTGAGAGGAATTAAGTCTCCAGAAGCAGTTCTGTCATAGGGCAGATCAAATGGCGGAGTGTTGGTCTTTGCGGTTAGTGAAACCAGTACAGTGTGATTTTAGGTCTATGCGCCTCAAGTTCTGGGCCCGAAATGACCAGTGGCGTCTGATGATAGTGAAAGTTGTAAAAGTTCTCAGGGCTCAGTGCGACCCCCTTTGCAAAACTATTTTCCCTCTCAGCCCGGCTGAAAGTGTGTAGAATAGACCTGTTGGGGCTGGGCCCTCCAGGGAAGAACGCTGTTCCTCTAAGTTAACACTTAATGTAAGTTAGCTTCAGCTCTAATTGTTGGATTTCACACTGTTCCATAGCATGGGTTATAGTACTGCAGTTTTAAGCCCACTGTGTAATAGCCTCGGGGCAAGAGTACTCCGTCTCCATGTGTGAAATGTCCCTTTCTCAACTGCTATGTCCTCTCTGTATCGCTCCCTGCACTTTTAACGTTGGTGTTCAATTTGTGGGAATGTTTTATTCTAAGGCCCAATGTAGCTTTCTCGGCCCAGTGTTTATCACCTCTTGTGGGGTTGGTGTATTATTAATAATGATTCTCTGGGCTCCCTCTACACAGTTACCAGTCCCCTCCGGAGCAATATTTACCGCTTTCCCACGTGGCTTAGGCCTCCGTTCAATTTGAACAACCAGAGAGGGCCACCGGAGGGACAAGCAAGGTAGGAATAGTTCCCTCACCAGCCCCACCATGCTATTGCAGGCTTACCCCTTCATGCAGGCTCCGCTGGTGGAGCGGCTTTAATTTCAGAGGGCCGTCGTTGGGTAGGAAGCGTGGTGCTAAATTAGTTCCATGGAGGTACTGAGCGGGTCTTGGCGTGTCCTCAATTAGACCTCTCCCAGCTGTCCACCGGCCACCGTGGCCTCGATATAGGTAAAAGAAGCTCCGATGAGTGTCTCCGACCTCCCGGTATGATCTAGGAAAGTGCGCATCAGGCGGTGGTAGTGCCGTTTAGGCCTCAAGTGGCAGCGGATCGATATAGGCGTAAGAAAGTCTCCTTGCTAGTCTGGTTTTGTGCAGGGTATGTTTATACAGCAGGACCCAAGGTTTAAAATATATTTAGGTTACTGCTTTCCTTTTAAATAAGTTTGCATTAGGCACAGGGCGTGGGAGCCAGGAATTAGTCAGCCATGTCCCTGCGTGGCCAGGCTCCGCCCCCTCGTCTTCTTTATTTGTCTTTTTAGGGAAACGTAAGGGTCAGAAAGCTACGACTACCTCTCTTTCTTTTTGGTTGAAGAGTATCATCCGCTTTGCATATGAGACTGCTGGACAACGGCCTCCTGAAAAAATTATGGCTCATTCCACTAGGGCTGTTGCTTCCTCATGGGCATTCAAAAATTATGCTTCTGTTGAGCAGATTTGCAAGGCTGCAACTTGGTCTTCTCTTCACACTTTTTCTAAATTTTACAAATTTGATACTTTTGCCTCGGCTGAGGCTGTTTTTGGGAGAAAGGTTCTTCAAGCAGTGGTGCCTTCCGTTTAGGTTCCTTGTCTTGTCCCTCCCTTTTCATCCGTGTACTATAGCTTTGGTATTGTATCCCACAAGTAAGGATGAAATCCGTGGACTCATCGTGTCTTTAAAAAGAAAAGAAAATTTATGCTTACCTGATAAATTTGTTTCTTTTTAGACACGATAAGTCCACGGCCCGCCCTGTTATCTGAGACAGGTTTTTATTTTGTTTAGACTTCAGTCACCTCTGCACCTTAGCTTTTCCTTTCTCTTCCTAACTTCGGTCGAATGACTGGAGCAGCCTCCTCCTGCTGACCAGGAGGGGTAATCCCACAAGTAAGGAAATCCGTGGACTCATCGTGTCTAAAAAGAAACAAATTTATCAGGTAAGCATACATTTTCTTTTAAAAACCCTCCGCAATAATATAGAGCAATGCAGAGGTCAGGGTACCAGGAATCAGACTGAGACGTGAAGTACAAAAATAATCACACCTTTATTAATAACAAAAAATAATAAAAAGTCCATAAGCTAAATGACAAGCCAGAAGTCAAAGCCAGAGATGGTAGTCAGACAAGCTGAGTCAGAAGCCAAAGCGAATAGTCAGACGAGCAGGGATCAGAAACTAGGAATACAGCAGAGTCAGGAACAAGCCAGGGATCAGGAACCAGAAGCGACGTCAGACAAGCCACGTAATACACAGGAACTGGAACACAGGAACTCACAAACAGATTTGAGACAACACAAGGGCTGAGACAACACAAGGGCAAACACATACTGAACAGAGGCCCTTTAAATAATAAGTGATGACATCACAATTCTGAGACTGCAACCTGTCTCACACTGATGATGTCCACCAGTCTGGCCATAAGAGGGCGTGCAGGTAAGAGAGCAGCATTACACACTCTGTACCAGATTCAGTAAGAGAGGTGAGTAAAATGGCTGCCAGCAGCACATGGCAATGCAGGGTGAAACCCTGACAGCAGCCACAGCAAAAATGTACAGCCCCTGATTTGTATCATGCATACTGACCTGAAGCACTTTATACAGCTGTATTACTGATCTGTGAGTGTGCACAGCTTATGTCACAGGCTGTTAGAATACAAGATGGCATCCCCCAGTACAAAGAGGTTGAGCTTCAAAAGCTATTAAACAAGGAGAATGGATTTGAAAAGAGCTGCAGGAATATGATGAGATACCATAACATAGTGAGTAGTGACCATTCTAGAGTAGTTGTGCCCGGAAGTTTAATGTCCCTTTAATGCAACACTAGACAGACAATAGCAAAAACAAGAACAATCACAACAGTAATCATCAGATTCAGCTACTGTAATATCCCCCTTAAATTCTAAACATAATCAAGTGAACCACTTCATGCCCCAATTATCTTCAGAATGATATCTTGTATAATATGTAGATCAGCAGCACCAGAAGTCTCATTAACATGTGCATGACACTCCCGACCAATCAACATCCATATTCCACCACTGGAAACGCAACATTTTTCTTTCATGATTCAGATAGATTATACATTTTTTATACAACTTTCCAGTTTACTTCGTTTAAATGTGCTGCATTTTCTTGGTACCTTTTATGCAATGCACTCCTGGGAGCTAGCTGAACATATTTGTAAGTCAATGAAAATGGGAATACAAGCTCAGTCGCCAATCAGCAGCTAGCTCCAAACTCCTGAGTCTATCTAGATATGCTTTTCATCAAAGGATACCAAGAGAAATAAGCAAATTAGATAATAGAAGTACACTGGAAAGTTTTTAAATTTTGGGTTAAATGTCCCTTTAACCCCTTAATGACAACTGATGTACCAGGTACGTCATGCAAAAACTAACTGTTAATGACAATAGACGTACCTGGTACGTCAGTTGTCTAAAAGAGTGCTGGAAGTGATCACAATCGCTTCCAGCAGCTCTGAGGGTATTGCAGTGATGCCTCGATATGGAGGCATCCTGCAATACCCCTTTATAAGCCTCCGATACAGAGAGAGCCACTCTGTGGCCCTCTCTGCACCGGTAGTGATGGTGCCGATGGTGCCTTTGTCCGGTGGGAGGAGGGAGCGTGTGCGCGCGCACGTGCGCGTGTGCACGTGGGCGCGCGTGTGCACGTGCACATGGGCGCGCGTGTGCACGTGCACATGCGCGCATTAGCCACACTGACACCAATGAAAAAGGAAGGGGAAAAAAAGTTATTTTTTTTTTTTTACATTTAAAAGGATCTGGGAGGGGGAGGGGGTGGGGGTATTGTGGGGGGGCTGCTACACTACAGAAATAATTAAACATACAAATAAAAGTTATAAATAAAATTAAAATAGTTTGGTTTGTGGGGCCAAACTGGGTACTGGCAGACAGCTGCCAGTACCCAAGATGGCGGTAATTAGGTAGGGGAGAGGGTTAGAGAGCAGGAGGGGGGATCAGGGAGGTTGGTGCTAAGGCAGGGGTCCATCACAACTAAAATATTTTATAATTTTTATTTAAAAAAAAAAAAAAAAAACTCTTTTATTTAGTACTGGCAGACTTTCTGCCAGTACTTAAGATGGCGGTAACAATTGTGGGGTGGGGGAGGGAAGAGAGCTGTTTGGGAGGGATCAGGGGGTGGGATGTGTCAGGTGGGAGGCTGATCTCTAAAATTAACCCTGCAAGCTCCCTACAAGCTACCTAATTTAACCCCTTCACTGCTGGGCATAATTCACGTGTGGTGCGCAGCAGCATTTAGCGGCCTTCTAATTACCAAAAAGCAACGCCAAAGCCATATAAGTCTATTTCTGAACAAAGGGGATCCCAGAGAAGCTTTTACAACAATTTCTGCCATAATAGCACAAGCTGTTTGTAAATAATTTCAGTGAGAAACCTAAAATTGTGAAAAATGTAAAGTTTTTTTTTTTATTTGCTCGCATTTGGCGGTGAAATGGTGGCATAAAATATACCAAAATGGGCCTAGATCAATACTTGGGGTTGTCTACTACACTACACTAAAGCTAAAATTAACCCTACAAGCTCCCTACAAGCTCCCTAATTAACCCCTTCACTCCTGGGCATAAAACATGTGTGGTGCGCAGCGGCATTTAGGGGCCTTCTAATTACCAAAAAGCAACCACAAAGCCATATAAGTCTGTTATTTCTGAAAAAGGGGATCCTAGAGAAGCATTTACAACCATTTGTGCCATAATTGCAGAAGCTGTTTGTAAATAATTTCAGTGGGAAACCTAAAGTTTGTGACAAAATTTGTGAAAAAGTGAACTTTTTTTTTTTTTTATCGCATTTGGCGGTGAAATGGTGGCATGAAATATACCAAAATGGGCCTAGATCAATACTTTGGGTTGTCTTCTAAAACAAAATATATACATGTCAAGGGATATTCAGGTATTCCTGACAGATATCAGGGTTCCAAAGTAACTAGCGCTAATTTTGAAAAAAAGTGGTTTGGAAATAGCAAAGTGCTACTTGTATTTATTGCCCCATAAATTGCAAAAAAAGCAAAGAACATGTAAACATTGGGTATTTCTAAACTCAGGACAAAATTTATAAGCTATTTAGCATGGGTGTTTTTTGGTGGTTGTAGATATGTAACATATTTTGGGGGTCAAAGTTAGAAAAAGTGTGTTTTTTTCAATTTTTTTCCCTCATATTTTATCATTTTTTTTTTTAGTAAATTATAAGATATGATGAAAATAATGGTATCTTTAGAAAGTCCATTTAATGACGAGAAAAACGGTATATAATATGTGTGGGTACAGTAAACGAGTAAGAGGAAAATTACAGCTAAACGCAAACACTGCAGAAATGTAAAAATAGCCATTGTCATTAAGGGTAAGAAAATTGAAAAATGGTCCGGTCATTAAGGGGTTAATGGGGCATATTTATCAAGCTCCGTATGTAGCTTGATGCCCCTTGTTTCCGGCGAGCCTTCTAAAGTCTTCTAAAGACTGCTGCTCCATAACTTGTCCGTCTGCTCTGAGGCGGCGGACAGAAATCAACCCGATCGAATACGATCGGGTTGATTGACACCCCCTGCTAGTGGCTAATTGGCCGCATATCTGCAGGGGGCAACATTGCACCAGCAGTTCACAAGAACTGCTGGTGCAATGATAAATGCTGTCTGCATTTATCGATGTGCGGCGGACATGATACGCTACTTTGTATCATGTCCGCTCGCACATTGATAAATATGCCCCAATATCTCAATAGCACACGTGATAAGATTTAACATCTTATATAAAATTGGAACTAGTTCATTATGTTTTAGGATCTGTTTATAATCCCAAAGAAGGCACCAGCGAAACATCCATTACCTAAAGGGGCAGTATACTGTAAAATAGTTTTTCCCTTAATGTGTTTCCAATGTCTTGTTATACCAGCAGCAGAGTACAAAACATATGAGAAATTGCTTCTTTAGGTTTAAGTTTGTTTATAAAATAGCTGGTTTTGTTCTTTGACACCACAACCCTTTAAACTAGGTTGAGCCTGCAGATCTCTTTATGTTATGACTTTTTCTACACACAAATGCTTATCTCTGTTTGCAAACCAAATCACAATACTTAGAGAGAACAGTTATTAACATTTTATTACTTAGCTCACCTGGGAGATACTCACTGGGAGTGTTATTTCTTCGGCTGCCTGTGTTTACACATCTGTTTTATAGCCTATACTTAAGTATAAAACTGTTAATATAGGAAGGGCTACCAGAGGCAAATTCTGTTATTTAATTTGCTGATAAAAAGGTAAACCATTCAATACACTTCAGCAGGTAAAATTAATCATTGGGAACAAATTAAAGGGGAGAAAATGTTAGGGTAAACTGTCCTTTTAATGTTATAATATGGCCCCTGGCAAATTCCACCATTAGTAACAGCCATTTTCTCTTTTTTTTATTTCTTCTTTGTAGAAAATCACTGGAATATTAAACAAAACCCCAGAGAACAGCGAGAATAAACCTGAAACCACATAATACAAAAGTACTGAACGTAACAGTAGTAACAGGTTAATTAACATATCTTGGATGACAGACAGTTTGTGCAGAGAGTAAGAAACGACTCCTACAGAAGATAAACTATTTATATTTACTGAGTGAACAAAATAATTGTAACAAATGGAAAATCTCAAATCACAGCAAATGAAGGAGAAAGGGAAGGAATCTTTTACTTGTACAGAGTGTGGAAAAAGCTTTACACGAAAATCAGGTGTCTTATTGCACCAAAGAGTTCATACAGGCGAGAAGCCTTTTAAATGTAGGGAGTGCGGCAAATGTTTTTCACGGGAGAATGTGCTCACGGCTCATAAAAGAGTCCACACTGGGGAGAAACCATTCACATGTACAGAGTGTGGAAAATGCTTTAGCGAAAGGGGAGCTCAAATAGAACACCAAAAGATTCACACAGGAGAGAAACACTTCAAATGTACTGAGTGTGGAAAAAGCTTTAGGCAGAAGGCAGGTGTTTTAAAGCACCAAATGATTCACACTGGAGAGAAGCCTTTCACTTGTACAGAATGTGGTAAACGTTTTGCAAGGAAGAGTCACCTCATATCTCATGAAAGGCTCCATACAGGAGAGAAACCATTTGCTTGTACTGATTGCGAGAAACAATTTAGATACAAGTCAAATCTACAAAAACACCAAAAGATTCATCATACAGAAGAGAGAGATTTCAAATGTAGCGAGTGCGGGCAAGGTTTTGTAAGCAAGTATAGTCTCATATCTCATACAAAGATCCACACAGGAGAGAAACCATTTACATGTACAGAATGTGATAAAAGCTTTAGAGAAAGGTCATGTCTCTTAAGACACCAACGGATTCATACAGGGGAGAGCCCATTTGCATGTGAAGAGTGTGGAAAATGCTTCAAATTAAAGAGTCATCTTGGATATCATAAAATCATCCACACAAAGGAGAGGCCATTCACTTGTACTGAATGTGGGGACAGTTTTTCATTTAAGACAGCTCTACGAAGACACAAAAAAATTCACACAGGAGAGAAACCATTTACGTGTACAGAATGTGGGCTAAGCTTTATAGACAAATCAAAACTCCGACGGCACGAAATGATTCATACAGGGGAAAAGGCTTTCACATGTACAGAATGTGGAAAAGGATTTACAAAAAAGCCAGCTTTCCTAAAGCATCAAAACACTCACAAGAGTGAGAATCCTCTTACAGATGCATAATGTGTAACAACTTTATGCAAAAATAAGATCTCATAAGAGGTCAAAATTCACATCTCATGAAAACAATTCGGAAATACTTTGTTTAGATAAAGATTATACTCAAAATCAGTATAAACGTCCATTTCTTGAGGTTAATAATCACTTACCATATCTAGGTATAAGCATTTCCACAAACCCTTATTTATGGTATAGATTAAATATAATAAAAATCATTGATCAAGTTGAGAAAATCTAGATAGATGGGTGTACCTTCCCCTATCATTGCTTGGAAGAGTCCACCTTATTAAAATGATGATACTCTTGAAATTGTTCTACCCATTAAATACTGTATGTTACCTCTCCTGTTGTCAAAAACATATAATATGATGAGGACTAATAAAATGTTTAGGTCCTTTCTCTGGCATGGAAAAAGGGCACACATTAGTTTAGTGACATTAAACAGATCTGCTGAACGGGGAGGATTGAGTCTACCCAATATTTATTGCTATAATCTAGCAGGTCTGAAATGGGTTCTGTATAGATGATGGTGATTAAAAACAGAACAGTTTTCAAATTATAAAATGGAAAGGGAATTTTTGTCAGGTGTATCTGCTGCTTATGGGGGGTTTTTTAATGGCATCTCTGAAGGATTTTTTTCATAATATTATGTATAAAAACATAGTTTAAGACATAGCAACATAGTAGATCAGGTTGGAAAAAAAAGTCCAGTAAGTTCAACCTAATTTATCTTCATTTAAAGTTCCAGTTGACCTTAAATTAATCCAGTTAAAAAGATGATCCAGTTAACACCAGCAATCATATCCCTGAATTCTGTTTCTAGCCAGAAATGTATCTAAACCATTTTTAAAAGTCTTAAAAGTGGACCAATACACCTTAGAGACTTATTTTAGGGAGTTACAGATGAGAATAATATATAAAGATTATTTAACTCCTGATTCGATTGTAAAATGGAATACAGATTGAATGAATAAATGTAAATATCAAGAAGAGAATCCTAATTTAATACACTATTTTTTATCTCTGCCCGGGAATTAAAGGGACTTGAAACTCAATTTTTTTTCCCATGATTCAGATAGAAAATAAAAATTTAGCTGGATTGTTATACATTAGTAAGCGCACTAGATGGCAGCACTATATCCTGTCATGTAGTGCCCCAGAAATGTGCATGTTGTCTATCTAGATATCTCATGAACAAAGAATAACAACAGAATAAAAAGTACATTTGATAATAAAAGTAAAAAACATTTTTAAAATGGTCTGTAGCTGAATCAAGAAAGAAAAAAAATAAAGTCAATATTGAACAAAATCAAATTTTCTTCTTAGATCAGGGAACCTATGCCTCTTTTAGACCCTTCCTAACTATTGTGACTTAAAGGGACAGTTTTTAAAAAAAAATGTTCGCCCCTTTAATTTGTTCCCAATTATCCACTTTATCTGCTGGAGTTTATTAAATTGTTTACAAGTATTTCCTTTACCCTTATATTGGAATTTGAAATAATTTATTTAGCCTGTGGTATCTCCACCCATCCTGAAAGTTTTTGGCCTTAAGGCCAAGCTGTGTTAACACAGCCAGTAGAAGTAATTTCACTCCCAGTGGGTTATAGAAGAGATAAGGTAATAAAATGTTAATTTTCTATTGTTCTCTATAAGTATTGGTGACTGGTTTATGGACAGATATAAGATAAAGAAGCAAGTGTGTGTACATAATGTGATAAAGTAATGAGATTTGATTATACCTACAAGCTCAACCCATTTTATTAGGTTGTGGCTTCAAAACACAAAATCAGCTAATTCATATACACAAATAAGTCTTAAAAAAAGCTAATCTCATACATTTTATACTCTGCAGCTGGTAAAAAAAGTAATTGGAAATACATTTCAGGAAAAATCTTTTTTTTAGTATACTGTCCCTTTAACAAGTATTTTAAATCAACTAATAAAAGAAGTATATGATATGTTAAAGGGACAGTCTACACCTTAGTCATCTTAAAGTCTTATCTTAGATTAAGCTGCAAATAGCCTCCTGCACCCCATTCCTATAACATGCAGCAGGAATGGTAAAAAAGTTATTTTAAAATGAATATTGTCTTTGGCCACTTAAAATGGCTGCCAAGCTCCGCCCACTGATGATATCACGATCTGGGCTACATCTAGGCACTATGCAGAATAACATTGACAGTCTGTTGAATTATCTTTCCATTGATATATAATTTTATAGTATTACTAAAAAAAAGTGGTGTTATGAGCCGTGAAATAGATGATTTATACATTGTTGATTTAAGCATATTGGATACCTGTTATTGTATCATTTTGTATGTGATGTTTATCAATAAAAAAACAAAATAAATTTACATCTCAGAATGTATAAAAATAGCTTTCTACAAATGCATTTCTTTTTAAAGAGACAGTAAACTGTTTAATTACAAGACATGTCTGTTGTGTTGCTATAGAATATAATATCAGCCAATCCTTAATGTTTACTACAGTTCTTTTTAAATAGCTAAACTTATAATTAGAAATTGTTCTATTTTAAAAATAAATAAATTAGAGCTAAACAACATGAAAAGGGGGCAAAATAAACCATGAAAATATATGGTAAAGTCATTTCATTACACATAATTAAACATTTTGGGCTGGATTGCAAGATGAGCACAAAATATCGCTTAAGCGAAAGCGATATTTGCACTCAACTTGTTAATACCAGCGCACGCGAATGTGCGCTGGTATTACAAGTGAGATGCAATGCAAACGAGATCTCGCATTTGCATTGCATGGAAGCATTGTGGTCATGAGAACGCGATAAGCAAATTGTAAATATATATGTACATATTCATATACATATATATATATTTTTTTTATTTATTTTTTTTATTACATTTTCTTTTTATTGAGGAAACGTAACACACTGTTACATGCGTGGCAAATAAAGATACAGACATTGTCTTAAAAAAAAAAAAAAAGAATTAGCTTCAGGATAATACAATAAACAGAAAACTTAACAGCCAAACTTTACTGTTCCTCATTTAAATTTTAAAAGTATGTTGTGTCACCAAAGACATCCAGATCCACTGGTGGGATCTCACTCCTTAAAGTACATGGATGACACCAATCTCAGACCTAGGTAGTGTAAATTAAAGGGCCACAAAACCCAAAATCTTTCTTTCATGATTCAGATAGAGAATATAAATTTAAACAACATTACAATTTACTTTCATAATTTATTTTGCTTCATTTTTTAAATATCCTTATTTGAATAAAAAGCAATGTACATGGTGAGCCAATCACATGATGCTTCTATGTGCAGCAACCAATCATCAGCTAAGGAGCATATCTAGATATGCTTTTCATCAAAGAATATCAAGAGAATAAAACAAATTAGATAATATAAGTAAATTAGAAAGATGTTTAACATTGCATTCTCTTTCTAAATCATAAAAGAAAAAATGTGAGTGGCATGTCCCTTTAACAATGTATAAGGTAAACTGAATAAAAAATTATGTCCGAACATTTTTCAAGTATCACTTCAAGTACTATAGGATAACATCAATGAACTTTCTGTAATGGAACTTACTCTAATAGAACTATCAGTCCGGAGCAGCGCCCAGATCAAGGGAAGTCTATTAAAGTTGGATAGACATCCTACCCGCACAAATAGTAAGGAACATAAATGTAGACACCATAACATTAATTATATATTTAGGGCCTGAAGAGCCTTTCATTGTACATATTGGAAAAAGCTTTAATCCGGGCTTTTCAGACTGGGCAAAGGCTACAAAACTCTGCTAGAAAGTAATGCGGAGGAGAGGTTACTCGTCCCTTACCGCATTGAAGGGGGGGGGGGGGGCGGAGATTAGACTAGTACTATATTTCACCTCAACTTCTGACCCATGCAATAGACAGGTACATAGTTTAGCGATGACGGAGTATAAACATATAAGCATAGATAAACTATACACAATGGAGTCCACATCAACATCAGTACCTATTTTATTGGCTGCTGCAAAACTATTTGAAAGCTATACCATAACTATTATGTACTTACTGTACTAGTAAACATAGAGTAGCAATGTAGCAGCTAAACTCGGGCTAAAACCATACTCGGAGATACATGCTAAGTTAGACTCACAGATATATGTAGTGGAGGCTGGCTCAAATTAACAATGCATCACTTTAGTCATCTCCCCCTGCCCAACACTGATATATTGCTAGGTTCTGACATTCAGAGCATCACTTCATATCACAGTTTTACACACTAGTCAGCAAGGATGCATACAGACTTCAACAAAGGTGAGAGAGGAACAGCTTATATATGAAAAGTAGATAAGTTCCTACAGTATTAGTGCTATACACAATAGACTACTGACCTGCACTATAGACAGGCAGGCAATCCCGTTATGGCGGATTCTGAACGAATAATCATAGATACACAATACACTCTGGTGGCCATATAAACATTGGTATCTAAGTGTTTGCTTCAGGACTATTTGAGAGCTACGCTGTAGCTAGTATGTTCTGATTGCACTAGAAAACATAAAATAGCAATGTAGCACCTTAACACCATTTAAAACTAAACACGAGGGTAGTAGTTAAGTGAGACTCACAGTTCTGTGTAATGGAGGCTGATTCAGAGTAACAAGTCATCACTGTAGGCATCTCCCCCTGCTGTACATTTCACACCAGCCAGTAAGAGTGCATTCAAACTTCAGCAAATATACGTGAGAGCCGCATATATATAAGAAGTAAATATTTTCCTACAGTGAAGGACATTATAAAGGGTAGGAACAATTAGTAGTGTGGTAGAGTATACTGCAGGTCATATATAAAGGTAACAAATATATTTAGATAACTTAACATTTACAACAATTGCTAATAAGTCCCCATTACATCTACACACAATAGAACAAGGCCTTGCCAAGCAGTACTCAGTCTATAGAAGTGCTGGGAAAACCTATTGCATATAATTTGTATTATTCAACATTTAGCTTGGAGTACTAAGGACCATTACTGACAAATCCTCATTTATTCTGCACATAGGGGGAACATCAAGAGGGTTTAGACCCAATATCCACACAGTCTCAGATATTTATCTTCATAAATGCAGATTCCTTGGGTACAACTGTAGCGAGATTATTTAGTAAGTCCAAGAGCTGAATTTTCAGCAGAAGCGCGTTCAACAAGCAAGATGGTATTATGAGCGCTTAGTGATCACTGCTATAATAAAAATTGTCACCCAACTCCGGTCTTTATATGAGCCTATCCTGTACTGCTATAAAGTTTTTAAACATAAGCATATTCATTGAGATAAACAATATAGCATGAAGTTCCAACCAGGATGTGTATAAGGAGTCCGCCTGAGGTCAGACCACGTGGCTTCATACATACAGATTCCCCACACATAGGCAGGAACTGATACCCCACTCACTATAAACCCATTTTAGGTCTACAAAAAGTGGAGATACAAAAAGGTTAAAGTTGCAGAGATCCACACCACTTCAGACATTTTTTGCTCCTGAGTGTAGAATCCTCAACTTCAACTATAGTAGTTCACCCGGAAGTAGCAGTATTCTAGGCTCAATGCGGGGTACACATAAGGATCAGAATGATACACTAGGCCTGAACGGTATGCCTCCCCTGTTAAGTTCAACACATCCCCCAACTCCAACTGTTATATGGGTGCCAGAAATCCAAGTGCCCTCAAATAGTAAGATCCTGAACTGCGAGGCTATTTCCAGGGTTAGAACAGTTATGCGACGCGCCTCCCGGTCCCAGTCCGAGAAGCATTTCAGATCAGTAGATTGGTGGCAATCTATTATAACCTTACACATACCGGCAGTGTCATGCTTGCGGGAGCCGGCCGCACTTCCGCCCACATCCCCACCAGCAATAGTATCAGCTCCCGTCACCTCACAACCATAAGTGGGGGCCTCTCTGTTCACATAAATATTATTCTTAAGTGCCTGTACGTTGCGATCCAGCCCATCAGGTGATCCACTGGTGCTATTGGAACTACCACTTACAGTTCCAACCTGTGTTCGCTCTCTTTGAGGGTGGATAGGCATATAAGGAACATCCTCTGTATTCAGCTGAATGGCGTCGAGCTGCGCATCGAGGACTGCCTCCTCCGTCACAGCAGGCTCAGGTCGCTTTGTATCGGAGCATTCCGCTCCTACAGCTGCTATTAGGGAATCAAATCTATTAAGTATCAGCAGCTCATACTTCGCAAACAAGGCCTGTATCTCAGAATAGATGTCTTTCTCCATATTAAAGATGAGACCGTCGGCGCAAACAGATGTTCCAGACTTCTGTTATTAGGTCCCCAGATGAAGTTCTCAGCAATACTTCATTACAGGGTGCAATTATCTTTAAGACCCCAATATAAATCTTCTGCGAAAATTAAATTAATATACTTAAAAGTAAAATAAAGTCAGGAGCCTCTTCAATATGCGACTTGCTGCTTCGGCTGTAAGCTCCGCCCCCCCATACATATATTTTTATTGGGAACACAGTTCCCATAGACCGTAATTTAAAGGCATTTTTTAGTGACTTTAGGTTGTTTTTTTTCTAACACCTCACACCCGCCAACTTTAGCCCCCAGAAACTGCTTAGTGCAGTTGTTTTTCATTTTAAAAACAGCTCCATTTTTGTTTTAAATTAAAAACTACAATATTCTTTATTTTGTGGCCAATTGAGCTCTGGTAAATTTTCAGAGCGCAAATTGCTACCATGGGCTTGCAGTAACAATAACCAGCCACTTGTAATGGCTTGTTATTTATCGCATGCCCCTAAACATTGGTCGGAAAGAACTTCCCTCTCCTACAACTCCTAAGAAAGGGGGTGTGACCGCCCTAAAGGAATCAGGGCACCCCCCATAACCGTCAGCCTGGAGGGCTTTTCTAAGAAAGGGGGTGTGACCACCCTAAAGGAATCAGGGCGCCCCCCATAACCGTCAGCCTGGAGGGCTTTTCAGGAGGGATCGTGCAGGGAGCCACAGAGCGTCAGCCCTTGTGGCTGATGATGTGCTCACGTGTCCCCCTCTTTCACCCCGTCAGGCTGACCTTACCACTGATTTGTCACACCCCTGCTGCCACCACCCAAAGAGGACAAGGAACTCTTGCCGCCATTACACACAAAGGGAAGCCAGGGAACCCCGAATATTCTGCAAAAACAAATCAGTACCTGTATCTGACAGATAGACCTCATCCCTGTGGAAGAGTCCAGGGCAATCAATCCTGATGTTGTCATGGGAGATAACCTCTCCCCCTGCAGCTAACACTACCCTACCTATGTCCCTATTCAGTTTTCTCTTTACCCTGAATCCCGCCTTACGGGAACTCATGTGTCTCCAAACGTTTCTAGAAATAATATTAGACCATACGATCTTCACTCTGGGAAACTGAGCTGCCAGCCACCTAATGTCCGCTAGCATGACACTAGCTAAGTCACCCATGGGCATAGTCATATTTTTTTACCAAATGTAACACGACTTGGGGACGGCCCCACCTCACACCCGGCCATTTTAGCCCCCAGAAACTGCTTAATGCAGTTGTTTTTTATTTTAAAAACAGCTCCATTTTTTTTTATTTTTTTTTGTTTGTTTTTTTTTAAATTTTATTTATAACCAACAATCAATACAGTGATAGAAAAATAAATCAGCAGAGCACCGCGCAGGGTGCATTATAGCCGTGTAAAATTGACAAGGTCATACGATACAGTAACTTGCATCTATGCAGATATATCCAATACAACTAGCATACAATGATCTAGAGATAACTTATATAGACTATAGGATGCTCTAACATCAGCTCTCACTAGTACCATATTGTTGGGGTTTTGTCTTTTTTAACCTGATCAACCTAAGATATAAAATAAAATAAAGTAAAATAAAATTAAAATACTGCACAACTTATGGAAAAGGTCAATGTCCATAACTCCAATGTCCATATTTGGATATGTGTTCCGTTCTTTCGTGGATCCTTTCCAGTTGTGCCAAGTCTCTCATAACTATTCACATTATAACATTTTAACAAACTAACAAACTAACCAATAACCTTTGGTATATGACCCGCTGATACTTCTGCGTTTGGTCACAAGACAGATGTGGTGAAGGGGGAGCGGGCAAGAGGCAGGAACATGGAGAGGAAAAGAGGAAGGAGGGAGAGAAAGAAAAGAAAAAAAAAATTCAAAACAACATTACCTCCAAGAGATCATTGCTTTCTACATTTTGCACCCCCTCCCTTAAATTTATTTGTAGCATTGCCTCTAGATGAGCAAATGGTTTCAATACCTGACTCTGTATGGATGGGTCCAATGTATCTGTATATATTTTCCACTTCTGGAGAAAGGGACGTAATCTGCGCACTGTGTCAAGCCTAACATCGCATTGTTCTATAAAAAGTTGTTTGAGTAGCAAGTGTTTTAGTTGCGCTATTGTCGGTGCTTGCCTGGTGATCCATCTTTTGAGGATACATTGTCTGGCTAATAAGGTGTAAAGCGAAAGGAACCTGTGCAACCTTTTATGTGTGTCATCCCACTTTAGCAGGAAAATTTCCGCCTCAGTAAATTCTATCTCTGTCTGATATGTACTCTTTAGCCAGTACTGACACTGACCCCAGAATCTCCTAACTTTCGGGCATGCGTAAAAGTAATGGTGAATTGATGGTGCTGCCATTTGACATTTGATGCAGCGGTCTGGGACTCGTCGGTCCCATTTTGAGAGTCTGTGTGGCGTGATATAATCCATATGTAAGATTCTAAGCTGTGTTTCCCTATGTGAGATCGCCAGTGTTGCTTGTTTTGTTCGCTCTAAGCTCTCTTGTATGTCATGTATTTTCAGTTCCAGTGAACAGTTGTTATTTTGTTTTAACGTCATTTCTGCTAAGATCGGAGATTCTATCTGTTGTAGAAGACGTGTGTATATGCGAGAGAGCGAGAATGACCACACTCGAAACAGTGTCTGCGTAATCGCAAAAGGTGATGCTTCCCAGAACCCAGTATTAGAAGATTGCAGTGATCCCACATAGTGCCTCAGCTGCAGATAGGCATAAAAGTGCCTATTAGAGACTGGGAATTTGGTTTTTAGTTCTTGAAAGGTACGAACTGTATGCTGCAGTGGGTCCAAAACATCTCCAACCACCCTTAGACCGGCCCTTATCCACTCTCGGAAGGGCTCCTGATCCAGCCCAGCCGGAAAGTCTGGGTTTCCCACTATGGGGATGAATTTTGGGGAGGGGGAGTTAATCTTTAGGTATTTGTGTATCTTGTGCCAGACCCTTAGTGGGTCTTTGTAGACCGTGTTAGTGAGAATTTCGACTGGAAGTGTCTGTCCGTTTCCATAAGGCAGATATGATATCGAGATTGGCGCTACAACTGCTCTCTCGAGCTTGTCATCTCCAAAGTGTCCTGTGTCTAACTGCCAATCTATCGCTAGTCTAGCCAGGGCTGCCCAGTTGTAGAGTTTTAGATTCGGGAGACCCAGCCCCCCCGCCGAGTAAGGGAGCTGGAGTTTTTCCAGTGCAATTCTCGGTTTGCCCTTTTTCCATATAAATTGAGATATCGCCCTGGTAAGTATGCGTAAGTCTGTTCGAGTTAATAGGAATGGTAGCATTAGCATTGGATAGAGTATTTTAGGCAATATCGTCATTTTGACTAGATTGGCACGACCCGACATCCCCAAGGGGAGGTTAAGCCAGTTCGACAACTGAGAGGACAATTGAGTGCATCTGTCAGTGAAATTCAATCTGTATATTTTCTAGGGGTCTCTATGTATGTGTATGCCCAAATATGTTAGGCCTTCCGACGCCTCCACAAATGGGAAGCTATGTCTAGAAAGTGGGTGTTTGCAAAGCCATAATACCTCAGACTTTGAGGTGTTTATCTTATATCCCGAAAAACCGCCAAACTCTTCTATCGTCCGAAGTATGGCGGGGTGTAGGTTCGGGAGGAGTTCACGAACAACAGCATGTCATCCGCATATAATGCAAAATTAATAGGGATGCCCTTCATTACTATGCCCGGGAACACCTGTTTGAGTTTCGTGGCCAGCGGTTCCAACGCTAGGTTAAATAATAGTGGGGATAGGGGACACCCTTGTCTGGTGCCCCTCTGAAGCTGAAAGTCGTCTGAGAAGAGACCATTAGCAAGGATCCTAGCAACTGGTGTGTCATAGATTTTACCAAGCACATTCAAAAATGGGCCCTCAAATCCAAACCTATGTAGTGTGTCCATCAAATGGGGCCACTCTACCCTGTCGAAGGCCTTCTCTGCATCCAAGGATAGCAGGAAGGCCTCCGAACAGGTCCCTTCAGAACCGCCTCTCTCCGATGTCCAGTAGTGGTCTATGACATGCAGTACCCTGCAAAGATTCACCACCGACGTGCGCTTAAATATGAAGCCCGTCTGATCCGGATGGATTAGATCTGGCAATATGGTCTTAAGCCTATTTGCCATGATTTTCGTGAACAGCTTATAGTCCACATTTAAGAGCGAGATGGGTCTATAAGACTCTGGTAGTGAATGATCTTTGCCAGGCTTAGGTATAAGTGTGATATGAGCCGCCGTGAACTCCCTAGAAGGGCATGCGTCTGTTAGAGTAAAGGAATTGAACAGTTTAACTAGTGTGGTGGATATCTGTGGCTGCAAGATTCTATAAAATTCTGGAGGTAACCCATCTGGGCCTGGTGCCTTGCCCAGAGGCAGGTCTTTGAGAGTGCTAGACAATTCGTCCTGCATAATCGGGGCGTTTAATTTATCTAATTGATCCGAGGTGATCTGTGGCAGTTTTATCGAGGCCCAAAACTGTGCAATTTTGTCATCTGTTACTGTAGGCTGTTTTGTATACAATTGCGCATAGTATTGTTCAAAGCAACGTACTATGTCTTTAGGTTTGGTGTACGATTTATCTTTCCAACTCAGAGCAGCAATTCTAGCTTTCGCTGTTTGTACCTTAGTCAACGCCCGCTGTTTTTAGTAATCCCAACGCAGTCTGTTGTTTTATGAATGATTCTAATTCAGCTTTAGTAGCTATGTATTTGTCATACAATGTTTTTGAGTTATTCTGGAAGTATGAATGATAAGCCTGTCCTAGTTGTTTTTGTAAAGTTTTGTGTCTGTGTTGGGTTTTATATTTTACCTTAGCGGCATATGATATTATGTTTCCTGCCAATACAGTCTTGGCTGTCTCCCAGAAGAGCCTTACATTGTCCATGTGAATGGCGTTATCTGTCACATAATCTGTCCATGAATGTTGTAGGAACTTAATGAAAGTTTCAGATTTCGTTAGATATGTAGGAAAACAAAGTGTGTTTCTATTTGTATGATGTTCAGTAGTACCCAGTGTCAATTCCACCGGTGCATGGTCTGATATTAATATATCATGGATTTTGCAGTCTTGCACCAGTTCCGTCAACTTGCTATCGATTAAGAATATGTCTATCCTAGATAGTGTATGTTTGGCCTTCGAGAGGCATGTAAATTCCTTGCCCTCCGGGTTGTACAATCTCCAGATATCACAAGTATTGATATCTGTTTCAAACATATTAAATATTTTTGATTCGTACTTGGCTTTATAGTTTTTTTGGGGATCTCTAACTCTAAAAGGTTCTAGCCATTGTCTGTCTAAAGTGTGTGTGGGGGAGATATTAAAATCTCCACCAATTATCAGTTTGGACCCTAAATTAGGTGCTAGATTTTTTATAAGTTCTTTCCAGAATCCTACATCTCTATGGTTGGGTGCGTATAAATGACAGAATACGTAGTCTACAGAGTTCACAGTCGCCTCCACTATCATGTATCTGTGGTTAGAGTCTAAATGAGTATGCTTAATATCGACCTTCAACTTTTTCCCAAATACTATGGCTAATCCTCTACTGGCTCTGGTGTGTGAGAGAAAGACCACGTGACCTATCCATTCCCTTTGTAATTTATGGTGCTCTACGTCTGATAGATGCGTCTCCTGAAGCATTGCAATGTCAGTGCCTATTTTCCTAAGGTGGTTAAGGACTGCCTTGCGTTTGATTGGTGTGTTAAGGCCTCCCACATTCCATGTTACTACTCTAAGTGGCATACGTGCTAATATATGGTTTACAACGTGCGGGAGGATTTATAATAAAAAAATTAAAAAAAAAGGAAATGCGGGTAGGGGTGGATCGGGGAAGAACAGAGGGTGTAAGAAGGGTAGAGGGTAGGGTCAGCATTCTTGATAAGCAGTACAAAAAATAAGTTAATAGAGCCTTTCATCATACATTTATCTCTATCCTCAGTTCGGCTGGGTTGGGTGGTGTGAGTACACTCCTTTGCCTGACCTTTGAAATGACTCCTGGTGATGATCTATTCTTTCTATATGCTATCCTATCTGGGGCTATAAAGGAGCTTGGTGCCCTGTTTAAACCCTGTAACCCTAGCTGTGGTGATGTGCTCTTATTCCCCTCTACCTGAGCAACTAAGAGGTGTAGTTGTTCTATTATATTGCTTAATACCTGGTATACCTTCCTTATTTTCGCCTTCCCTTTCGGTAACTGACTTACTGTTGTTTCCCTACCAGGATAAATAGGTGGAGGTTCATGACCTCTAATTATGTCGGGGGGTTGTGGATGTTTAGAAACTGCGTGGCTTAAAGTACTAGTTTTGTGGGTAAGTCTAGAATTTTTCCTCCTCTGTAGATTGAGGATATCCTCACCTTCCAGCCAGTACCTCCCCCCCATCTCCCCCCAGCTCCACCTCACCTCCTCCTGAACCGTGATACCCACTGGGTTAGCCCAGTGTATGTGAGAAAGGCCTCTGCGAGTGTAGATTCCTGCGCTCAAATGTTTAAAAACACATAGAAAACATTTAGTAGTATGTCTTCCATTTTTGTTTTAAATTAAAAACTACAATATTTTTTATTTTGTGGCCAATTGAGCTCTGGTAATTTTTCAGAGCGCAAATTGCTACCATGGGCTTGCAGTAACAATAACCAGCCACTTGTAATAGCTGGTTATTTATCGATCTTCACTCCGGGAAACTGAGCTGCGAACCACCTAATGTCCGTTAGCATGACACTAGCTAAGTCACCCATGGGCATAGTCATATTTTCTTACCAAATGTAACACAATGACGTGGGGACGGCCCCACCTCCTTCTGGCCTCTGCTACTTGAGTCGGCAAATCCGACAACATCATTCCACACTTTCCCAGCCAACGAATGCCCAGTCTCTGTGATGGCAAACCCAACTGCAAGCCTCCTGAACTTGCTGCTCGCAAAACTGCCCAATGAACATACGAAAATCCAAACACTTTTGCACGGCAGCCTCATTCCTGCAATAACATAAGAAATTAAAAACCTGACTTCCCAAAGAAAAACAACAACTGAACAAAACCTGAGCTACAAAACTGACCCAATCTAGACCTCCCCTTGCTTCAGCGGTCGTATGTATTCACCTTCCTAAAGCCTTAATTTCACCCTCAGAAGACCCTGCCAAAGCCGTGTCTGTGGCAGCGCTAATCCTGAAAGAATGTGGGGCCACTACAGAGGGATCTCAATATAAGCTTGTAACCACTTTGTTCAGTATCACCCGAAATTGGAACCTGGATAAGAATGACCCATCTTCATGACCTTCAACCCCAGGCCTGAGGTCCAAGAGCCTTTTGCTTAACCTAATTGGGCAAATCAATGGCTTCACCTGCGAGAGCAAACTGAGTCATCTACCCTTACCCATCTGATCGGTCTTGGAATGCGCCACCAAAACTAAAACAGCTTCCCCTTCTAGTCTAACATGATTCCTAAGCAGTGCTGATGCGGATGATCTCTTAGATGGAGCTACCAACTCGCTAATACGCAGCAAGGTGAAATATGCTAGGGAAAACACAGCAGCAAAGAGAACAACTTCGTACTCTGAGCTACAAATTGTTGTGAGGACCTGTATCATAATACCTAACCTTTTCCTAGTGATCAGTTCCCTAATGTCCTTAGTTGCGCCTTTCAATCTATGCGCTCCCTTAATAGCGGCTCTAGCTAGGAAAGATTTGGATATGTCAGGGACTCCATACAATTTAGAAAAGAAAGAAATGGCAGCTGCTCTGCTGCCAATGGTGCCTGGCGCCAGGCCTCTTTCATGCAAACATGCGACCCGCTGCAAGAAACTGTGTGTGTCCTGTGATTTCCATGAAGGCCCCTGTCTATGCAAAAAATCTTCCCAATCGCCTAATACCTGCGGTACGATTGCCAGGTCTTAGCAGCCAGCGACCCTTGTAGTAACCTTAGTGCAGTTCCCCAGAACTCACCATCTGCCAGAGATAAGCAGGACACTCATCACCCTTAGCTAAAGCAGCGGGTGCTACTTCCCTAAACCTGTCCCACTGACCCCTAGACAGAGCATCCCCGCTAATATTGCGTGTCCCGGGGGCGTGCTTCGCTGTGAGTGAGATGTTATGCCACCAACAGAGTAAAACTAATTGCCATAATACATTGACTACTGGGGGGGAAGAAGCAAACAGCTGATTGATGGCATGAACGACACTCAAATTGTTACACCAAAAATTGACCGCCCGGTTCTGCAAGCACCCAATGCAGGAAAGAACTAAACAGTTCAAAGTATGCACATGATATTGCACAACCCATTGGCATGCAGCGGTCCACGTAGTGTATACTGAGGGGGAAGAAGCAGACAGCCGATTGATGGCGTGAACCAAACTCAAATTGTCACACCAAAAATTGACCGCCCGGTTCTGCAAGCGCTCGCACCATAGTTCCACGGCCACTAAAATCAGGAAGAGTTCAAGTAAAGACAGATTCCTTAACCAGCCTGTACCAATCCATTTGGCCGGCCAGGTAGCTGCGCACCAAGATCCCTCAAAATAAGCCCCTAACCCATGACTCCCTGCCACGTTGGTGTATAAGTACAATTGTTGGCTGCTGACTGGTTTGAGCAACCAGATCCTCACGTCATTTAATTCTCACAAGAATAAAAGCCAAACTGTCAGGTCCTTTTTAATATCTAAAGAAACCCTCACCGGAGCCCTTGGTAACCTAAGCCCCCTAGTTGCTGCCTCCATCCTCCTATTGAATATCTTACCCATGTTGCTGCCTCCATCCTCCTATTGAATATCTTACCCATAGAAACCCTCACCGGAGCCCTTGGTAACCTAAGCCCCCTAGTTGCTGCCTCCATCCTCCTATTGAATATCTTACCCATGGGGATCACCCTGGATGCAAAGTTTAATAGGCCTAGCAAAGATTGGAAGTCCCTTAGAGTAGACCTGCCGGCATCCATGATGGCCTGGATAGCTGACAAGGCAGATTCGACTTTTTGTGCCGGTAATCTGCATTCCTTGGCTACGGTGTCAAGGAATCTGCATTCCTTGGCTATGGTGGTCAAGATTCCTTAACCAGCCTGTACCGATCCATTCGGCTGGCTAGGTGGCTGCGCACCAAGATCCCTCAAAATAAGCCCCTAACCCATGACTCCCTGCCGCGTCGGTGTATAAGTGCAATTGTTGGCTGCTGACTGGTTTGGGCAACCAGACCTTCTGGCATCCATGATGACCTGGATAGTTGACAAGGCAGATTCAACTTTTTGTGCCGGTAATCTGCATTCCTTGGCTACGGTGTCAATTTCTATGCCTAAGAATACAATGTGCGTGCATGGACCTTTTGTCTTTTCTGCAGCTAGCGGAAAACCTAATTGCGAGGACAATTGCTGCATGGTTCCCAGAAGCCTATCACAATCGTTGGATCCCGCCCTCCCCAGGAAAAGGGAAATCATCTAAATAATGAGCTACATGGACCAGCCCGGACTCATAAACCACTGCCCAATGAAGGAAGAACTAAACAGTTCAAAGTATGCACATGATATTGCACCGACCTTAAAACATGCACCTCATCAAGTAGATGCTTTCCGGGTGAATGGGGAGGAGGCGAAAGCCAACTTAATATCCACCTTCGCCATCTCTGCTTCCGGACCTAGCCTTTGAATGACCCCTAAAGCAGATTCAAATGACTGATACAAGACTGACGTCTCCCTTTCATCAAGAGCGTCATTTACTGACACTCCCTCTGAGTGAGACAAATGCAGAATCAGCCTAAACTTCCCTGGTTCTTTCTTGGGTACTACTCCAAGTGGGGAGATAACTAAATTCTCTAAGAGAACGGAAGGGTAGGGACCTGCCATACCATACAGCTGTTTGTGCTACTGATGGGTTAATGCATACCATGCAGCTGTCTGTGCTTCTTATGGGTTAATGCATACAATGCCGATCTCTGTTCTACTTAGGGGTTAATGCATACCATACATCTGCCTGTACTACTGAGGGGTTAATGCATACCATGCAGCTGTCTGTGCTTCTGATGGGTTAATGCATACCATGTAGCTGTCTGTGTTACTGAGGGGCTAATACATACCATGCAGCTGTCTGTGCTACTGAAGGGTTAATGTATACCATGCCGCTGTCTGTGCTTCTTATGGGTTAATGCATACAATGCCGATCTCTGTTCTACTTAGGGGTTAATGCATACCATACATCTGCCTGTACTACTGAGGGGTTAATGCATACCATGCAGCTGTCTGTGCTTCTGATGGGTTAATGCATACCATGTAGCTGTCTGTGTTACTGAGGGGTTAATGTATACCATGCAGCTGTCTGTGCTTCTGATGGGTTAATGCATACCATGCATATCTCTGTGCTATTTAGGGGGTTAAAGCATACCATGCAGCTGTCTGTGCCACTGAGGGGTTAATGTATACCATGCAGTTGTCTCTGTTACTGAGGGGTTAATGCATACCACTTCACTTTCTGTGCTACTGAGGGGTTATTGCATACCATTCAGCTGTCTGTGCTACTGAGGGGTTAATGCATACCATGCAGCTGTCTGTGCTACTGAGGGGTTAATGCATACCATGCATCTGCCTGTGCTACTGAGGGGTTAATACATACCATGCAGCTATCTGTGCTACTGAGAGGTCAATGCATACTGTGATGGATCTCCGGCTACCCTGACTGGGTAGCTCCGCCAAGACGGTTCCTTACGCTCTCTGGAACAAGCTGCTATGTAGCCCAGGAAAGTGATTTTAGCAGGAGCCCACCTAAATGACTAGACAGACTAGCATTCAGGTGAAAACAAGAACTGATTTGATTGAAAACACACAGCTCATCTTGATAAAACCCTGGACAATCCCACTATTTTCCTGCCATTCCCACCCCTCCAGACAGCCCGGCACCTCCATAGGAGCCACAGTCCCACATAATCCCAGTACTTAGGTGTGGTGGTTTCGGGGTGATCCCAGTGATCCAGGGTGTCATTTTAAAGCTCTCGGTCCCCAGATGCCACAGCATGATTCGTTACTGGGGACTGGAGTCACAGTCCATTGAAGTTATGGGATTAGGGGTGTCCAAAACTCGCAGTTCCCAAAGGAGCACCCCTCCGATAATTCCCCCAACTCTTGTCCTCCCTAGGGGCTACCAATCCCCAAAAGAACGGAGCTCTGGGGCAAAGGGCTGCTGGAGCGACCAGGGGTAAAGTTAGCGGGTGTAATGCTGTCCTGTGGCCGACAGGGAGTTCCAGGAGCCCGGTCAGCCTAAGAGGGGTTAGGCAGGTGTCCGTTGTGAGGTGGCCGACCGGGAGTTCCAGGAGCCCGGCCAGCCTAGGAGGGTTCTCCCGGTTATAGACCATCTCTTCTCTTAAGACAAAACAAGCCAACAAAAAGCAAACAAAAAGCTTCCAGAGATTGTGGTTGCTTTGTGGAGCCCAAAACCACTGAGAACAGCTGGGGTGAGGCCATAGGGGGGGCCATAGGGGGGTAAGAGTTCAGCCCCTGCAGCCCAGTATCAACTCCCCCCTTCCAGTTCAGCAGACCTGGCTAGATCCACATACGGGTCGGCCTGGGGATGTCCGAGGAGTTCATGCTACTTCAGTCCGCCGGGAAAGTCCGTCAGCATTCCCATTGCTTTTTCCCGGTCGGTACTTAATGTCAAAATTAAATGGCTGCAGGGCTAGGCTCCACCTCAACAGTCTCCCGTTGTCCCCGGAAACACAGTTGAGCCATACAAGGGGATTATGGTCAATGAGGATGGTGAAGAGTCTTCCATAAGGTAGGGCTGCAACTTCTTCAAAGCCCATACCAGCACCAGACAATCTTTCTCAACCGCCGCGTAGCCTACTTCCCGGGGTAACAGTTTTCGACTGATGTAGGCAACGGGGTGGTCCTGTCCTTCCTCGTCTGCCTGGCTTAGTATGGCTCCCAACCCGAACATAGAGGCATCTGTGTGGACAAAAAAACGTTTGGCTGGGTTAGGAGCGGCCAGTACTGGAGCAGAGGTTAAAGCAGACTTGTGACTCGAAGGCTTTTTAACACTCGGGGGACCACAGGACCTGTCGGGGAAGTTGTTTATGGGTCAGGTCAGTCAGGGGTTTGGCGAGGGTGCTGTAATTGGGGACAAACCTCCAGTAGTAGGCTGCAGTACCCAGAAAGGCAAGGACTTGGGTTTTGGTCCTCGGGGTGGGCCAGTTAGCCACTGCCTCGACCTTGGCCGGTTCGGGTCACTGCTTACCACAGCTAACTCAGTGGCCCAAGTACTGAACCTCCGAGCGCCCAATGGTACACTTATCTGGCTTCAAGGGTAGGCTTGAAGACGATCTAAAACCACGCCTAGGTGGTCCAGATGGTCCTCCCAGGTCTCGCTATAGATGGCGATGTCATTCAGGTATGCGCAGGCATAGTCCTGGAGGCCATCTAACAGGCGGTCTACCATTCTTTGGAAAGTGGCTGGGGCATTCTTCATTCCAAACGGCATGACCTTAAACTGGTATAAGCCGAAAGGAGTGATGAAGGCAGACTTGGGGACGGATTCAGGGTTGAGGGGGATTTGCCAGTAACCCTTGCATAGGTCGAGGGTGGTCAGGAAGTGGCCTTGGGCGTTTCGATCTAACAGGTCATTGTGACAGACCCTGTGGTCAGAACTAAAAGAATTGACCTTGTGTAGCTTTGAGAAGCTGTTTTCTAAAAGACAGGTTTGCTGGCCTCAGCTATTGTGTGCTATAATTACGTTTAAGTAATAAACATTCCATTGTTTAATCACATCTAGAGAGCAGACGCCTCAGTGATAAGAAAAGCCAAGTGTGTGTCTTGTGTTTAAGTTGTTATCAGCTTGAGCAAGGTATTCTATTGTATCATGTCAGAGGGCGTGTTCCCTCCATCTAATGTACAACATTCTTTTCAACCCCCCATCTGGGGGGTCAGACCTGCATAAATACTAGGCATAGCCTTTTAATAAATGTCATTCTGTTTTAAACCTGAACTGTGGAGCCTGGTCTCATGTTTGAGGGGTGAACTGATTGGGGTTGTGAATTGCTGATCCCATATTCAGGACATTGTTCATCTGGTGTTAACCCTTGGTATCCTGTTGGTACCGTAACAATTGGTGGCAAGCGACGGAATGAACCTTATCGCCCAGAAGAGCAACTACACAAGCCAGTAACCTCAGGAAGAGGGGGATTATTACAATACTGACTAAGATGGAAAGAGTACCAGGGACAGAAGGAACCAATGGGCCCAGCATAGCAGACAGAACCCCTGAAGAAGCAAGCTTTGATCGGGCAGTTAAAATAAGACTGGCACATTATGGCCCCAACCCATCTGCGGAAATTATCGACCGGGTCATAGCAGCTGTGGAGGCCAACCTACTTCGCCAAAGCGGCGCTGCAGCAGCCCAAGTTACAGCAACCCCAGTGGAAAAGGGAAAAGTAAATTTTGCAGCTTTTAAAAACTTCCTGGAAACAGAAGGAGAGATTGATGGGTACCTTGCGGATTTTGAGAGGCAATGTGCACTACACAAGGTACCCGCAGAGGACTGGGTCATGATATTATCCGGAAAATTATCCGGCCGGGCCAGTGAGGCTTTTCGGGCCATTCCAGATGAGGAAGTCGGGGATTATAATACTGTAAAAGAGGCTCTGCTCTCCAGGTATGCGGTTACACCGGAGGCATACCGGAGGCGGTTCAGAGACACTGTTAAATTAGCTGGAGATTCCTACCTTGAGTGGGCATGTAAGGTGCACCGCACAGCAGCTCACTGGATAGCGGGGTGCCAAGCCGTGTCTGGGGAAGAGGTGCTGCAGCTATTCCTGTTGGAACATTGCTTCGACAAGTTACCCGCAGGAGTTCGAGAGTGGGTTCGGGACCGTAAACCCTCCACCCTGCATGAAGCGGCTCGCTTGGCAGATGAGTATACGGATGCCCGCAAACTGGACACTGCTACCACTAAGCCCCCTGCTAGAGTGGAGTACAGACCCCCAGTCACCCCAGCAGCTGCCAGTTACCAACCCCCGGCGCACCGCTATACCACACGGCCTCTGGCCACGAACTACCCTCAGAGAGCCCGGTTCAATTCGCGGGGCTACTCACAACCTATTCGGTGCTTTGGATGTAAGCAACTAGGGCACAAAAGACCAGAGTGTCCCCTAAATGCAGCGAACCAAGCACAGTCCTGGAGAAGACCTGCCGGCGGAATCACACGTAACCCTCAGCCTGCGGCCCGCTACGTAGAGGCGCAAGAATGCTGGGGCATCCTACATGAAGCAGACCCCGTGCAAGCTGCCCACCGGAATAACCGGCAACTGGTTAAAGTGAATGGGAAGGAGGTCAGTGGTCTACGGGATACTGGTGCTACCATGACCTTGCTTCGAAAGAACTTGGTGTCTGAGAAACAGCACACTGGAGACACTGTGGCTGTGAGGGTAGCAGGGGGCACTGTGTTCCGCCTACCTGTTGCCAGGGTACATTTGGATTGGGGAGTGGGCACTAGACCTGTGAATGTGGGGGTCAAGAAGGACTTACCTGCTGATGTTCTCCTTGGAAATAACTTGGCCCCCCTTGTTTCTGCCTATGCTCCCATGGGTCCCGCTGATGTTAACCCTGTGACTACCCGTGCCCAGATCCGTGCAGCAGAGACTGACCCACCTGCTGCTAAGCCCCAGGACGCTGAGCTCAGTAAATCTCTATCCGCTATTGATACGTGGAAGTCCCGTTACAATGCGCTGATGAAGGAGAAGAGTCACGTAGAGGATGAAATGGTCACGTTAAATAATCATGTAACAGTGCTAGCGGGAGAGAAGAGGAGTGCAGAGGAAAAAGCACATTTAGAACAGGAATCTCTGCTAGACAAGCTGCACCGACAGACTGCAGAAAACACCAGCTTGAGAGTGGAACATGAAACATTAAAGACAAACTTAGTGACACTGGAGGAGAAGCTGACGCTGGCTCATAGTGAGGTGCAGCAACTCAAGGGCACCCTATGTCAGTATGAAGGGATTGTGGATACCTATAAAGAGCAGGTACAGAAAACTCGTAAAGAAGCTGATGGGATTTTGAAGGACTGTTTAGCCCTAGTCTGGGCACTGAGGAAGTTGAACCCTTGTTTGTATGGACCGGAATTCTCTCTCATAACGGGAATACAGATGGATTGTCCTGGCAAACTGACATGCCTACCACCTCCTAGTCCGGTCATCCCCAGGTTGACCCGCCAAAGGGTCAAGCTGGGTCTGCTGGAGTGTTCCACAAGGGGGGAGCTATGTGACAGACCCTGTGGTCAGAACTAAAAGAATTGACCTTGTGTAGCTTTGAGAAGCTGTTTTCTAAAAGACAGGTTTGCTGGCCTCAGCTATTGTGTGCTATAATTATGTTTAAGTAATAAACATTCCATTGTTTAATCACATCTAGAGAGCAGACGCCTCAGTGATAAGAAAAGCCAAGTGTGTGTCTTGTGTTTAAGTTGTTATCAGCTTGAGCAAGGTATTCTATTGTATCATGTCAGAGGGCGTGTTCCCTCCATCTAAAGTACAACATTCTTTTCAACCCCCCATCTGGGGGGTCAGACCTGCATAAATACTAGGCATAGCCTTTTAATAAATGTCATTCTGTTTTAAACCTGAACTGTGGAGCCTGGTCTCATGTTTGAGGGGGGAACTGATTGGGGTTGTGAATTGCTGATCCCATATTCAGGACATTGTTTATCTGGTGTTAACCCTTGGTATCCTGTTGGTACCGTAACAGTCATCTACTCGGGGCATGGGATAGGTGTCAGTGGTGGTTCTGTCATTGAGTCTATGATAGTCAACGCAGAACCGAGTAGTTCTGTCCTTCTTGGGCACTAACACCACCGGGGAGGCCTAGGGACTGTTGGACGGTTCAATGACACAGAGGTCCAATATTCCCCGGAGCTCTCGGTGCATACTTTCCCTAACAGCCTCTGGGACCCTGTAGCTAGCCTGTCTCAGGGGGGTCTGTCCTGGGGTCTCCACCCTGTGGATGGCTGTGGTGGTGAATCCAGGGACAGTAGAGAACATGTCACTTCTCTGTTTCAGGAGTTGCTGGGCCTGTTTTTTCTGTCCCGGCTCTAACCTGTCATCTAGGGATATGTCATCCACCCCCTGGGGGGCGTCAGTGGGTCTGGGAAGCTCTGGCATTAGAAGACTTTCAGAGTCCTCCACTGCCGGCGCACAGATAGCGGCCACATCTCGGGGACTCTCTATGTAGGCCTTCAACATGTTCACATGAAAGGTCCAACAGATCCTTTCATCTAAACACTTCGCTACCAGGTATGTGGTATTGTTCAGTTGTTCCACAACCCGGTAAGGTCCTTGCCAAGAGGCTTCAGGGTGAGGACCATCTGTCCCACTATCAAGGTTCGGGTACGGGCATTGCAATTGTACCATCGCTTCTGCTTGTGCTGGGAGGATTGAAGGTTCTCGCGGATCTGGGCAGTCAGGTCCTGCAGCCAGTCCCTGAGCTGAAGTACGTACCCCATGACAGAGGGCTCTTTCCCCTGGTGGATCCCTCCCAGTGGGCTCGTACCAAATCTAATGGGCCCCTAACCTTTCGGCCATACAGTAGTTCAAAGGGGGAAAAGGCTGTGGATTCCTGAGACACCTCTCATTATGCAAAGATGAGGTGTGGCAGGAATCTCTCCCAGTCCTTGTGAGTGGCCGAGAATGTCTGAAGCAGTTGCTTTAGGGTCCCGTTAAACCTCTCACACAACCCATTTGACTGGGGATGGTAAGGGGCGGTGCGCAGGGGTTTAATCCCACACAACTTCCAGAGTTGTTGAGTGATTTCCGCAGTGAACTGTGTTCTCTGATCAGAAACTACTTCCTGAGGGAAGCCTATCCTGGTGAATATCCGGAGTATCGCATCTGCTATGGTCTCCGCCTGGATATTGGCCAAGGGGATTGCCTCTGGGTATCGGGTGGCATAGTCTACCACTGTAAGGATGTATCTCTTCCCTGAGGGGCTGGGCCGAGCTAATGGCCCCATGATGTCTACTGCCACTCTGCTAAAGGGTTCATCAATAATGGGCAGAGGATGGAGGGGGGCTTTCATATGGTCTCCCGTCTTTTCTACCTTCTGGCAAACCTCACAGGATTTACAGTATTCCTTAATATCGGCTGTAATGCCTGGCCAGAAGAAGGTTTGAGTCAAGCGGTGGTGGGTCCTTTGCTTTCCTAAGTGACTGGCTAAGGGAATGTCATGTCCTATTTTCAGCAGGTCGGACCGAAACTTCTTCGGTACGACCAGCTGGTGTTTGGGCACCGGTCCTTTTCTCCTCTTGGAGATCCGGTACAGGAGCTCTCCCTCCCACTGGAACCATTTGTCTCCGGGGCCCTGGGTGTTAGCCCCTACTCGGTCTCGGCAAGGGTCTAGGGTCGGGTGGCTCAAGCTCTCTTTGGCGAAGTCGGAAGGGGTTGCCCAGGAGGGGGTGTTGGCAGGTGCAGGGTTAGTGGGGATGGGCAGTCGGGGTAAGGTAGGAGTCGGAGTAGTAGGTCTTACCTGGGTCCCCAGAGTTGGTGAGGTGGCTTGGCATCTGGTCTGCTGGCGGGTAGTCACTGGGCAGGTGTCTGGAGCGGTATGCCCCACAAAGGTGGAGACAAGGTGGCCGAGGTCGTTTCCCAACAGGACCTCAGCAGGGATGTGTTGCATAACCCCCACTTCTATATTGCGGGAGTCGGTTTTCCAGTCCAAATGGATCCAGGCTGTAGGAACCCTCTGAACAGCACCTCCTGCTACCCCCACAGCAAGGGTCTGTCCAGTGCAGCCAGAGGGGGGAACGAGGTGAGTCTGAATCAGAGAAACGGTGGCCCCAGTATCTCTCATTCCTTGAGCCGCCTGCCCGTTGACCCAGACATCTTGCCGATGTTGTTGGCGATTGTCTTGGCTCACTGAGCTGACGTGGTGCAAGGCACCCACTTCTTCTCCTGTCCACTCAGCATAGGGGTCGGAGCTCACTGTGTGTGCACAATGGGCAGAGGCCTGGTAGGTGTGGGCTTGAGGAGTCCCCTACAGAGTTGGTGCAGGGTTCCTTGGCGGATGGGCTGGGGGATTTCTTTGTCTTGTTGGGCATTTCCATATAACATGGCCGGGGTGTCCACACCCATGACACCCCCGGGGATTGCTGCCTCTGGCCGGGTAAGCAGGGGGCGGCCAGGTCTGGGGCTGCCGAAAAACAGTTGGGGGTCAAGCTGGGGCTGGAGCGGGATGCTGGCCGGAGATCTGTGGCCGCCTAGCGCCGGGCATCCACATACTGATCGGCCAGGGCAGCGGCTTGATCAGCTGTTCTACGCCCCTTGTCCTTTACTCAGTCCCTTATCTCTGCTGGGGTGCGGTTGTAGAACTGTTACAGGAGGATGAGTTGAACAGCTTCGTCTAGGGTGGTGTTGTGACACCCAGTAACCCAGGAGTTCAAGGACCGAGCTAAGCGGTGGGCAAACTCGGAATATGGCTGCTCCTCTTGTCTTTGTAGTCCCCTGAATCTTAGCTGGTGAGCCTCCGGTGTGAGTCCATACCGGGCAAGGATGCGCTCCTTCACCCGGTCATAGTTGTCTTGATCTCCGGAGGGGACAGTGTGGAAAGCCTCCAGGGCCCTACCGGAAAGTTTCCCAATTAGGATAGTAACCCTATCGGCATCAGTGACCCCATGCATCCGGCACTGGGTCTCGAACAACTGTCGGTAGCAGTCAATATCCTCACTCTAATCATCCTGGAATGCTCGGAAAGCCCCGTGAGGTAGTTTCTTGTGCTGGGAAGGGGAGTCCCAGGGATCCGGCATGACCCCCCCCCCCCCATAGACTTCTGAAGCTCCAACATATGTACCTTGCTGGCTTCAGTCACTGTCCAAGTAATGATCTCCTCGGGGGGGTTGGGTCCATAGAGAGCCAGTTGCCACTGTATCTGCCGCTGAAGGTTGGACATTGTAGTCCCTTGAGTGGAGGCTGTACTGGGCCATTCCCCGCTTTGGTCGCTGTCCGACCCACCAGCCTGCTCGCTAGCCTTATCGTCCTCCATCAGTTCGGCTACGAGCACTGCCTAGGTCTTGTTGCCAGCAACTTTCCCTCTAGCCTGCAGCAAAGTTCTTAATTTTTCCTTCCGGAGCCCATGGTACTGCTCCATCCAGCAAGATCTTCAGTTGGTGGTTTGGACGTTCCAGGTAGACGGAAGCATCCCACTGCTGCCAACCAATGTGATGGATCCCGACTGGGTAGCTCCGCCAAGACAGGTCCTTCCGCTCTCTGGAACAAGCTGCTATGTAGCCCAGGAAACTGATTTTAGCAGGAGCCCACCTAAATGACTAGACAGACTAGCATTCAGGTGAAAACAAGAACTGATTTTATTGAAAACACACACTCCTTTTATACACACAGCTCATCTTGATAAGACCCTGGACAATCCCACTATATTCCCGCCATTCCCGCCCCTCCAGACAGCCCAGCACCTCTATAGGAGCCACAGTCCCACATAATCAAAGTACCTAGGGGTGGTGGTTTTGGGGTGATCCTGGTGGAGCGGCAGCACTTCCAGGGTGTCCCCAGATGCCACAGTCCAAAAATCAGCATGATTTGTTACTGGGGATGGGAGTCACAGTCCGTTGAAGTTATGGGGTTAGGGGTGTCCAAAACCCCCGGTTCCCAAAGGAGCTCCTCTCCGATAATTGCCCCAACTCTTGTCCTCCCTAGGGGCTACCAATCCCCAAAAGAGCGGAGCTCTGGGGCAAAGGGCTGCTTGAGCAACCAGGGGTAAAGTTAGCGGGTGTCCTGCTGTCCTGTGGCCGACCGGGAGTTCCAGGAGTCCGGTCAGCCTGAGAGGGGTTAGGCGGGTGTCCGTTGTGAGGTGGCTGACTGGGAGTTCAAGGAGGGGGGTAACGTGGTCATCTGGCCAAAGGAAATGTATCTCCTGGAAGCACAGAAACAATTAAGAAACAAAGAATGTTATACCAAACTATTCTCTAATACAACAGAACAATTTTTAAACCAATATAATCGGATTATATTGGAAGCTGAAGATGATAATATTTTAACATTAAAAGAGAAGAAATTCCTGAAGATAGAGAATCCAAAGATAGCAACCTTCTACGTGATACCTAAAGTCCATAAAAACACCACCTCACCACCAGGTAGGCCCATTGTGTCCGGAATTAACAACATTACTGAGAAGGCCAGTCAATATATTGATTTTAGGCTTAGATAATTTGTAACCCAAATGCCTTCATACATGAAGGACACAATGGAGGTACTACAACATTTGGAAAATTTAAAACTGAATAACGATACTATTTTGATAACAGCTGATGTAGAATCACTATATACGAGTATCGATCACAAACTAGGAATTCAGGCAGTCCAAAGCTTCCTGACAGCATCTTCCAATGAAGATAGATATCATGATGAGTTCATAATCAGATTATTGAAATTTGTGCTATACCACAACTACTTTGTATTCGATCAGTAGTTTTATCTGGAAATCAGGGGAACGGCAATGGGGACAGCATGTGCTCCCACCTATGCCAATTTATTTCTAGGCTGGTGGGAGCAACATGTTGTCTTCTCGGACACTAATGCACCATATGCGAAGCACATTCTGCTTTGTTTAAGATACATCAACAATGTTTTCTTCCTATGGGAAGGTCCCCAAGATAAATTACAAGAATTTTTGAAAATTCTTAATATAAATTATCTGAACATAAAATTAACGTGGGAACAAAGTAAGGAGAGCATTACCTTTCTGGATTTAAAAATGATCAAAAATCAAGATGGAGAAATAACCACTGATATTTACAGAAAGGAAACAGCTACAAATATTCTCCTCCACTCTGAAAGTGCCCACTGTCCACACACAGTAAAATCGCTCCCGATAGGGGAATTCCTACGAACCAAAAGGAATTGCTCGGACCCAGAAATTTTCAAACAGAGAGCTTCTGAATTACAAAACGGTTACAAGCTAGAGGTTACAGTAATCGTTCCATCAAAAAAGCAAAAAAGAGGGCAGAAAACACAGAAAGGAGAATGTTATTACAAAAAAACATAAGAGAGAAGGATGATAATACCAGAATTATTCTAACCTACTCACCCCAAGTGCGAGAAGTGGTTACTATCCTGAATAAACATCTTGGAATATTGAAATCAGACCCAGCACTTAACAAAATTGTTGGGGAGAAAATACAAGTAGGATATAGACGTTCAAACAATCTTAAAGACCTTCTAAGTCCAAGTCACTTTGAAAAGAAAAAACGTAAACTGAATCCTATTGCATGTGGTAATTTTAAATGTAGAGACTGTTCAATCTGCAAACATCTACTACCATTAACCCTTTAAGGACACAGCTTTCAGTTTGCTCAATTGTTTTATGACGGAAAAATTACGTCATATGTCCTTAAGAGGTTAAAATCCATTGTAGATAGATTTAACAAAACACATACTATCAATTCTCACATCAACTGTAATACAGAATCGGTAATTTATGGAATTATCTGTAAATGTAAATTAATTTACGTTGGAATGACGACACGGAAATTGAGAGTCCGTATGTTGGAACATTTAAGTAACATCAGAAATGCAGAGAAAGACTTAAAAGCAAAGAAAACTATAACAACTGTTGCATCACATTTCCTAAAAAAACATTCAGCTAATACCTCTGAGTTTCGCTGTTTTGGAATCCAAACAGTAAGACTAGGAATCAGAGGAGGAGACATAGAACAGCTACTATTAAAAGTGGAAAGTCGCTGGATTTATCTAATGAATTCTATTCAACCAAATGGACTGAATAAACAAAACAATTTCTTCACTTATTTATAAACTAAGAACATAAAAATAAAATTATTATAATTAGGGGGGGCAGAGCCAACTATCAAAGCGGTTGGATGCACATTGCAAGAGCTCCGGCTCTTAACCCTGTTTTTTATGGGGTAAAACATACCTTAATATACAGTTTAAAAGTTTCATTGAACATCCATGAATGGATTCATAGTAAGGTATGTTTTCAATCAAGATTGGCACCTTAAATACAGGCTTCCACTCTGCTTCCAGCCCTACGATGCAGCCACAAGGCATAGATTACAATAGGAATCACTAGGGGACCAGCAGCAGCTCAAGCAAGATTAAACCTTCCACTACCTAAGCAGCTGAATAATATTTGTATTAAGTCCACCAAGTTAACTAACGGATACCAAGTGTGACCTCGACTGTCCTAAAAATGAAAATGGCGGCCGTGGATGAAAGGGAAACAATAACTCTCAGCCTCATCGAGACCTCTTTTCGTCTCTTCAGGGCACAGTTGATTAGTGACTTAATGGGGACAGCACTTAATCATAGCCGACTACTCAAGCCATACAGAGGCCAGAAACACATAGCAGAACAGAAGAGAGACCGGACACAACTACTGCTATCCACACCGCTAGAATGGACACGTTACCCTACATCACAAAGAGGCACCGGATGGTGGATGGAGAGAGACGGCAGCTATTAGATCAGCAGGCACCATCTTTACTTCCTGGTCCCGGGTTCCAATGTACACTAAGCCTGAGCAGCAGCTCTGAAGCGGCATCGGAACTCCTCGTGAGGAGAGACACACTACAGCATCGTCTATGTAACTTGAACAATACCCTATCTGAGCTTCGAAGCGCTTGCTTCAGAGAGATCCTGTGTCTGACCGCATACATCGATTTTGAGGTAATTACTATTTGGTTAGTAAAACCAACCTTGTATACCCTGGGACTAGCTCATTTGATCCGTGGAGTTCTCAGGAAGATACTGCTATCACCACACAAACCGCAATGGTACAGCTGGTTTACTGGAGTGCTGTTTTTGGCTGATCAGAGAACTGGAGTGGGCTAAAGAACATATATCTTAAAAGTCTCAGTTGAAATAATGATATGGGACGTTGACATGAATAAGTCTGCTTTAATAACAGATAGCCTAACTCTTTAATATTGTTAAGTATTTCAGTTTATGTCCATGTTCCTTATTATCCTATGCCTACTTAAAATTGTTTCAACACTGGTTGTTCTACAGCTTTACCACATATTGCCTGAGTTTTTAAATGATAGTTGTGAACTGCTCACACTTATCTAACATGTTATTTTATCCCTAGACACCACCCTCTTAGATCTAGTAATATTATATATTTTAGAATATATAGAAGACAAGTGCTACTTATAAATATATTTATGAAGATGGAGCTACTTAACTGTGATAATTACTCTGCTACCCAATAGACCTACCTATATAAGAATGATACTTATATGTTAGTTATGATTCGCCAAATGTACTTAGTTTTCGCCATATGGATGCAAAGTGGTTTGCCTTTACGGCTACCATATTACTACATTATGGTTCCATATTATTTGTAACCATTTTCATTGTCTGGGGTACTCACTATATAGCCCTAAACTGGTGGTTTCCCTTGCTGTGGGGCATAGGGCCCGTGCCTACAGGGAGGGAGAACCTCATATGTCTGATAGTCTACCTCTTGACAGCAAGGCAAAATTGAGTTCCTATTTCCCGCTGAGCTCCTAGTTTGGCAGATAACTACTGTATTATACTCGCACACATATAAAATAGCTGTTTTTTGTGCCCAAGATATAATTAAAAGTAGGTTATGTTGAGTTTTACACTATGTATCATGCTTTAGTTATTCAACTTATGTTTAGTCAGATATCTTCATACGGAAATAGCTGTTATCCCTACAGATGTATTTGTCTATCATACCAACTCTCTTCACTAGAAGGCAGTTAGGGATCAGTAACCTTCCACATATAGCAGATATTAATTGATCATCTAGCTGTGCTGAAATTAACTGACAACACGAGGCTATATCTTTTCTGTGTTGATTTCTTAACAGATTATTGCTGATCTTAGATCTGAGGCTATTGAATATACCCCCTAGGCCTCCTAGGATAAAACATTTTATCCCTTTCATGGTGTCAGAGATATGTATTATGGAAACTCCCCTGTAGTTGAAAGGTATTTGCATCCAAAATAAGATGATGGGTAGGAGCTACTATTGACATTGCATATTTCATGTTGGTGATTTGTCTCAAAGTCTTAATGTGATAGGATATATATTATTCATACATTTGTTGAACACAAAACTCTTACTGTATTGGATCTA
The DNA here is from genome assembly GCF_027579735.1 of Bombina bombina. Lineage (NCBI taxonomy): Eukaryota > Metazoa > Chordata > Amphibia > Anura > Bombinatoridae > Bombina > Bombina bombina. Next base: position 119,639,183 of record NC_069503.1, read on the forward strand.
GCTTTTAGTAATTCAACCTCCACAACATTTATATTTGATCATTTTCCTCCCTTCAACCCTCCCCCCCATATACTCCAATGGGCTCACGTCGTGAGCATGGGAAAATAAGTCCTATAGCAATCCCATCCGTTACTACATATAATATAGTTATATTTATTGTTGTTCTTCTATATAATTTCACGTGACATAGTATTCTCTTATTAATCTACCGTTCCATTTTCCTTGTCACATTTATAGCTGATATAAGAGCTTGCTTTATAGTACAAAAATAAGAAACTGTTGATTCATAGGGGGGTAGTTATCAAGCCGTCAACCTCAAATACGCTGGAATTCCGCAGCGTATTTGTGGCGAAGGCTGATTCGCCTTAATTATCAAAGGCTAGAGACCGGCAAAAGTAGAATTTTGTGACGTAAGCTTCAATCCGCCGGACTCAGTCCGACACAGATCGATTCTTACGTCACTCCAGATGTTCCGCACACAAGTGCGGCACAATCTGACTACTTTTGCTAGTTATCAAAAAACTAGCAGGTACGCTCGGCACTTTTCCGGCCCAGCGTACCTGGTTTTCAATCCGCCGCCCTGGAGGCGGCGGATCCCATAGGAATCAATGGGAGTCTGACCATAGCGAAAGTTCATGTTCGCTGCTGCCAGACATTCCATTGATTCCTATGGGAGCTGTCTGCACCTAACACCCTAACATGTACCCCCAGTCTAAACACCCCTAAGCTGTCCCCCCCTACACCGCCGCAACTAAATAAAGTTATTACCCCCTAAACCGCCGCTCCCGGAGCCCACCGCAAGCTACTCTATACATATTAACCCCTAAACCGCCGCTCCCGGAGTCCACCGCAAGCTACTCTATACATATTAACCCCTAAACCGCCGCTCCCTGAACCCGCTGCAACTATAATAAATGTATTAACCCCTAAACCGCCGCTCCCGGACACCGCCGCCACCTACATTATACCTAGTAACCCCTATCCTGCCCCCCCTATACCACCGCCCTCTATAATAAAGTTATTAACCCCTATCCTGCTGATCCCGCACCTCGCCGCAACTAAATAAATAGTTTAACCCCTAAACCGCCGCTCCCGGACCCTGCTGCAACCTATATTAAATGTATTAACCCCTAATCTGCCCCCCCTACACCGTCGCCACGTATAATAAATTTATTAACCCCTATCCTGCCCCCCACTACACCGCCGCCACTGTAATAAATTTATTAACCTCTAAACCTAAGTCTAACACTAACCCTAACACCCCCCTAACTTAAATATTAATTAAATAAATCTAAATAATATTTCTATTATTAACTAAATTAATCCTATTTAAAACTAAATACTTACCTTTAAAATAAACCCTAATATAGCTACAATATAAATAATAATTATATTGTAGCTATCTTAGGATTTATTTTTATTTTACAGGGAACTTTGTATTTATTTTAGCTAGTTAGAATAGTAATGAAAATAGTTATTAACTATTTAATAACTACCTAGCTAAAATAAATACAAAATTACCTGTAAAATAAATCCTAACCTAAGTTACAATTAAACCTAACACTACACTATCATTAAATAAATTAAATAAATTAAATACAAATAACTACAATTAAATACAATTACATAAACTAACTAAAGTACAAAAAATAAAAAAAGCTAAGTTACAAAAAATAAAAAAATAGGTTACAAACATTTAAAAATATTACAACAATTTTAAGATAATTACACCTAATCTAAGCCCCCTAATAAAATAACAAAGCCCCCCAAAATAAAAAAAGTCCCTACCCTATTCTACATTAAAAAAGTTCAAAGCTCTTTTACCTTACCAGCCCTTAAAAGGGCCTTTTGTGGGGCATGCCCCAAAGAAAACTGCTCTTTTGCCTGTAAAAGAAAAATACAACCCCCCCCAACATTAAAACCCACCACCCACATACCCCTAATCTAACCCAAATCCCCCTTAAAATAACCTAACACTACCCCCCTGAAGATCATCCTACCTTGAGTCGTCTTCACTCAGCCGAGCCACCGATGGAACTGAAGAGGAGATCCGGAGCGGCAGAAGTGATCCTCCAAGGGGCGCTGAAGAAGTCTTCCATCCGATTAAGTGATCCTCCAGGCGGCGCTGAAGAAGTCTTCCATCCGGGCGATGTCATCTTCCAAGCGGCGCTGAAGAAGTCTTCTATCCGGGCGATGTCATCTTCCAAGCGGGGTCTTCAATCTTCTTTCTTCAGGATCCATCTTCATCCCGCCGACGCGGAACATCCTTCCTCCCCGACGGACTACCGATGAATGAAGGCTCCTTTAAGGGACGTCATCCAAGATGGCGTCCTTTCAATTCCGATTGGCTGATAGGATTCAGCCAATCGGAATTGAATCAGCCAATCAGATTGAGATTGCATTCTATTGGCTGATCGGAACAGCCAATAGAATGCGATCTAAATCTGATTGGCTGTTCCGATCAGCCAATAGAATGTGAGCTCAATCTGATTGGCTGATTGGATCAGCCAATCGGATTGAACTTGATTCTGATTGGCTGATTCCATCAGCCAATCAGAATATTCCTACCTTAATTCCGATTGGCTGATAGAATCCTATCAGCCAATCGGAATTCGAGGGACGCCATCTTGGATGACGTCATTTAAAGGAACCGTCATTCGTCATTCAGTCGTCGGGCAGGATGGATGTTCCGCGTCGGAGGTCTTCAGGATGCTGCCGCTTCGCTCCGGATGGATGACGATAGAAGATGCCGCCTGGATGAAGACTTCAATCGGATGGAAGACCTCTTCTGCCCTGTTTGGATGAAGACTTCGACCGGATCATGGACATCTTCAGCCCCCCGCTTGGGCTTGGATCAGGACATCGGAGGAGCTCTTCTGGACCGATCGGTGAACCTGGCAGGGTGAAGACAAGGTAGGAAGATCTTCAGGGGCTTAGTGTTAGGTTTATTTAAGGGGGTTTGGGTTAGATTAGGGGTATGTGGGTGGTGGGTTGTAATGTTGGGGGGGGGGTATTGTATGTTTTTTTTTACAGGAAAAAGAGCTGAACTTTTTGGGGCATGCCCCGCAAAGGGCCCTGTTCAGGGCTGGTAAGGTAAAAGAGCTTTGAACTTTAGTAATTTAGAATAGGGTAGGGCATTTTTTATTTTGGGGGTCTTTGTTATTTTATTAGGGGGCTTAGAGTAGGTGTAATTAGTTTAAAATTGTTGTAATATTTTTCTTATGTTTGTAAATATTTTTTTATTTTTTGTAACTTAGTTCTTTTTTATTTTTTGTACTTTAGTTAGTTTATTTCATTGTAGTTATTTGTACATATTGTATTTAATTAATTTATTGATAGTGTAGTGTTAGGTTTAATTGTAGGTAATTGTAGGTATTTTATTTAATTAATTTAATGATAGTATAGTGTTAGGTTTAATTGTAACTTAAGTTAGGATTTATTTTACAGGTAATTTTGTTATTATTTTAACTAGGTAACTATTAAATAGTTCTTAACTATTTAATAGCTATTGTACCTGGTAAAAATAATTACAAAGTTGCCTGTAAAATAAATATTAATCCTAAAATAGCTACAATGTAATTATAATTTATATTGTAGCTATATTAGGATTTATTTTACAGGTAAGTATTTAGCTTTAAATAGGAATAATTTATTTAATAAGAGTTAATTAATTTCGTTAGATTAAAATTATATTTAACTTAGGGGGGTGTTAGTGTTAGGGTTAGACTTAGCTTTAGGGGTTAATACATTTATTAGAATAGCGGTGAGCTCCGGTTGGCAGATTAGGGGTTAATAATTGAAGTTAAGTGTCGGCGATGTTAGGGAGGGCAGATTAGGGGTTAATACTATTTATTATAGGGTTAGTGAGGCGGATTAGGGGTTAATAACTTTATTATAATAGCGGTGCGGTCGGCAGATTAGGGGTTAATAAGTGTAGGCAGGTGGAGGCGACGTTGAGGGCGGCAGATTAGGGGTTAATAAATATAATATAGGGGTCGGCGGTGTTAGGGGCAGCAGATTAGGGGTACATAGCTATAATGTAGGTGGCGGCGCTTTGCGGTCGGCAGATTAGGGGTTAATTATTGTAGGTAGCTGGCGGCGACGTTGTGGGGGGCAGGTTAGGGGTTAATAAATATAATACAGGGGTCGGCGGTGTTAGGGGCAGCAGATTAGGGGTACATAGGGATAACTTAGCTGGCGGCGCTTTGCGGTCGGCAGATTAGGGGTTAAAAAAAATAAATCGAGTGGCGGCGATGTGGGGGGACCTCGGTTTAGGGGTACATAGGTAGTTTATGGGTGTTAGTGTACTTTAGAGTACAGTAGTTAAGAGCTTTATGAACCGGCGTTAGCCCAGAAAGCTCTTAACTACTGACTTTTTCCTGCGGCTGGAGTTTTGTCGTTAGAATTCTAACGCTCACTTCAGACACGACTCTAAATACCGGAGTTAGAAAGATCCCATTGAAAAGATAGGATACGCAATTGACGTAAGGGGATCTGCGGTATGGAAAAGTCGCGGCTGAAAAGTGAGCGTTAGACCCTTTTTTGAGTGACTCCAAATACCGGAGTTAGCCTAAAACCAGCGTTAGGAGCCTCTAACGCTGGTTTTCACGGCTAACGCCAAACTTCAATTATTAACCCCTAATCTGCCGACCGGAGCTCACCGCTATTCTAATAAATGTATTAACCCCTAAAGCTAAGTCTAACCCTAACACTAACACCCCCCTAAGTTAAATATAATTTTAATCTAACGAAATTAATTAACTCTTATTAAATAAATTATTCCTATTTAAAGCTAAATACTTACCTGTAAAATAAATCCTAATATAGCTACAATATAAATTATAATTACATTGTAGCTATTTTAGGATTAATATTTATTTTACAGGCAACTTTGTAATTATTTTAACCAGGTACAATAGCTATTAAATAGTTAAGAACTATTTAATAGTTACCTAGTTAAAATAATAACAAAATTACCTGTAAAATAAATCCTAACTTAAGTTACAATTAAACCTAACACTATACTATCATTAAATTAATTAAATAAAATACCTACAATTACCTACAATTAAACCTAACACTACACTATCAATAAATTAATTAAATACAATATGTACAAATAACTACAATGAAATAAACTAACTAAAGTACAAAAAATAAAAAAGAACTAAGTTACAAAAAATAAAAAACAGAATTTATGCTTACCTGATAAATTACTTTCTCCAACGGTGTGTCCGGTCCACGGCGTCATCCTTACTTGTGGGATATTCTCTTCCCCAACAGGAAATGGCAAAGAGTCCCAGCAAAGCTGGTCACATGATCCCTCCTAGGCTCCGCCCACCCCAGTCATTCGACCGACGGACAGGAGGAAATATATATAGGAGAAACCATATGATACCGTGGTGACTGTAGTTAGAGAAAATAATTCATCAGACCTGATTAAAAAAAAACCAGGGCGGGCCGTGGACCGGACCCACCGTTGGAGAAAGTAATTTATCAGGTAAGCATAAATTCTGTTTTCTCCAACATTGGTGTGTCCGGTCCACGGCGTCATCCTTACTTGTGGGAACCAATACCAAAGCTTTAGGACACGGATGAAGGGAGGGAGCAAATCAGGTCACCTAAATGGAAGGCACCACGGCTTGCAAAACCTTTCTCCCAAAAATAGCCTCCGAAGAAGCAAAAGTATCAAATTTGTAAAATTTGGCAAAAGTGTGCAGTGAAGACCAAGTCGCTGCCTTACATATCTGGTCAACAGAAGCCTCGTTCTTGAAGGCCCATGTGGAAGCCACAGCCCTAGTGGAGTGAGCTGTGATTCTTTCAGGAGGCTGCCGTCCGGCAGTCTCATAAGCCAATCGGATAATGCTTTTAAGCCAAAAGGAAAGAGAGGTAGAAGTCGCTTTTTGACCTCTCCTTTTACCAGAATAAACAACAAACAAGGAAGATGTTTGTCTGAAATCTTTAGTAGCCTCTAAATAGAATTTTAGAGCACGGACTACGTCCAAATTGTGTAACAAACGTTCCTTCTTTGAAACTGGATTCGGACACAAAGAAGGTACAACTATCTCCTGGTTAATATTTTTGTTGGAAACAACTTTCGGAAGAAAACCAGGCTTAGTACGCAAAACCACCTTATCTGCATGGAACACCAGATAGGGCGGAGAACACTGCAGAGCAGATAACTCTGAAACTCTTCTAGCAGAAGAAATTGCAACCAAAAACAAAACTTTCCAAGATAATAACTTAATATCTACGGAATTTAAGGGTTCAAACGGAACCCCTTGAAGAACTGAAAGAACTAGATTTAGACTCCAGGGAGGAGTCAAAGGTCTGTAAACAGGCTTGATCCTAACCAGAGCCTGAACAAATGCTTGAACATCTGGCACAGCTGCCAGTCTTTTGTGAAGTAAAACAGATAAAGCAGAGATCTGTCCCTTCAGAGAACTTGCAGATAATCCTTTCTCCAAACCTTCTTGTAGAAAGGATAGAATCTTAGGAATTTTTATCTTGTTCCATGGGAATCCTTTAGATTCACACCAACAGATATATTTTTTCCATATTTTATGGTAAATTTTTCTAGTTACAGGCTTTCTAGCCTGAATCAGAGTATCTATTACAGAATCTGAAAACCCACGCTTTGATAAAATCAAGCGTTCAATCTCCAAGCCGTCAGTTGGAGGGAAACCAGATTCGGATGTTCGAATGGACCCTGAACAAGAAGGTCCTGTCTCAAAGGTAGCTTCCATGGTGGAGCCGATGACATATTGACCAGGTCTGCATACCAAGTCCTACGTGGCCACGCAGGAGCTATCAAGATCACCGAGGCCCTCTCCTGATTGATCCTGGCTACCAGCCTGGGGATGAGAGGAAACGGTGGGAATACATAAGCTAGGTTGAAGGTCCAAGGTGCTACTAGTGCATCTACTAGGGTCGCCTTGGGATCCCTGGATCTGGACCCGTAGCAAGGAACCTTGAAGTTCTGACGAGACGCCATCAGATCGATGTCTGGAATGCCCCATAATTGAGTTATTTGGGCAAAGATTTCCGGATGGAGTTCCCACTCCCCCGGATGGAATGTCTGACGACTCAGAAAATCCGCTTCCCAATTTTCCACTCCTGGGATGTGGATCGCAGACAAGTGGCAGGAGTGATCCTCCGCCCATTGAATTATCTTGGTAACTTCTTTCATCGCCAGGGAAGTCCTTGTTCCCCCCTGATGATTGATATATGCAACGGTCGTCATGTTGTCTGACTGAAACCTTATGAATTTGGCCTTTGCTAGTTGAGGCCAAGCTCTGAGAGCATTGAATATCGCTCTCAGTTCCAGAATGTTTATCGGGAGAAGAGACTCTTCCCGAGACCATAGATCCTGAGCTTTCAGGGATTCCCAGACCGCGCCCCAGCCCACTAGGCTGGCGTCGGTCGTGACAATGACCCACTCTGGTCTGCGGAAGCTCATTCCCTGTGACAGATTGTCCAGGGTCAGCCACCAACGGAGTGAATCTCTGGTCTTTTGATCTACTTGAATCGTCGGAGACAAGTCTGTATAATCCCCATTCCACTGTCTGAGCATGCACAGTTGTAATGGTCTTAGATGAATTTGTGCAAAAGGAACTATGTCCATTGTTGCAACCATCAATCCTATTACTTCCATGCACTGCGCTATGGAAGGACGAGGAACAGAATGAAGTACTTGACAAGAGCTTAGAAGTTTTGATTTTCTGACCTCTGTCAGAAAAATCCTCATTTCTAAGGAATCTATTATTGTTCCCAAGAAGGGAACTCTTGTTGACGGGGACAGAGAACTTTTTTCTATGTTCACCTTCCATCCGTGAGATCTGTCCGTATGAGCCTTTGCTTTTGACAGGGACGACGCTTGAATCAGGATGTCGTCCAAGTAAGGTACTACTGCAATGCCCCTTGGTCTTAGAACCGCTAGAAGGGACCCTAGTACCTTTGTGAAAATCCTTGGAGCAGTGGCTAATCCATTTAAAGGAACCGTCATTCGTCGTTCAGTCGTCGGGCAGGATGGATGTTCCGCGTCGGAGGTCTTCAGGATGCTGCCGCTTCGCTCCGGATGGATGACGATAGAAGATGCCGCCTGGATGAAGACTTCAATCGGATGGAAGACCTCTTCTGCCCTGCTTGGATGAAGACTTCGACCGGATCATGGACATCTTCAGCCCCCCGCTTGGGCTTGGATCAGGACATCGGAGGAGCTCTTCTGGACCGATCGGTGAACCTGGCAGGGTGAAGACAAGGTAGGAAGATCTTCAGGGGCTTAGTGTTAGGTTTATTTAAGGGGGTTTGGGTTAGATTAGGGGTATGTGGGTGGTGGGTTGTAATGTTGGGGGGGGGTATTGTATGTTTTTTTTTACAGGAAAAAGAGCTGAACTTTTTGGGGCATGGCCCGCAAAGGGCCCTATTCAGGGCTGGTAAGGTAAAAGAGCTTTGAACTTTAGTAATTTAGAATAGGGTAGGGCATTTTTTATTTTGGGGGTCTTTGTTATTTTATTAGGGGGCTTAGAGTAAGTGTAATTAGTTTAAAATTGTTGTAATATTTTTCTTATGTTTGTAAATATTTTTTTATTTTTTGTAACTTAGTTCTTTTTTATTTTTTGTACTTTAGTTAGTTTATTTCATTGTAGTTATTTGTACATATTGTATTTAATTAATTTATTGATAGTGTAGTGTTAGGTTTAATTGTAGGTAATTGTAGGTATTTTATTTAATTAATTTAATGATAGTATAGTGTTAGGTTTAATTGTAACTTAAGTTAGGATTTATTTTACAGGTAATTTTGTTATTATTTTAACTAGGTAACTATTAAATAGTTCTTAACTATTTAATAGCTATTGTACCTGGTTAAAATAATTACAAAGTTGCCTGTAAAATAAATATTAATCCTAAAATAGCTACAATGTAATTATAATTTATATTGTAGCTATATTAGGATTTATTTTACAGGTAAGTATTTAGCTTTAAATAGGATTAATTTATTTAATAAGAGTTAATTAATTTCGTTAGATTAAAATTATATTTAATTTAGGGGGGTGTTAGTGTTAGGGTTAGACTTAGCTTTAGGGGTTAATACATTTATTAGAATAGCGGTGAGCTCCGGTCGGCAGATTAGGGGTTAATAATTGAAGTTAGGTGTCGGCGATGTTAGGGAGGGCAGATTAGGGGTTAATACTATTTATTATAGGGTTAGTGAGGCGGATTAGGGGTTAATAACTTTATTATAATAGCGGTGCGGTCCGCTCGGCAGATTAGGGGTTAATAAGTGTAGGCAGGTGGGGGCGACGTTGTGGGCGGCAGATTAGGGGTTAATAAATATAATATAGGGGTCGGCGGTGTTAGGGGCAGCAGATTAGGGGTACATAGAGATAATGTAAGTAGCGGCGGTTTACGGAGCGGCAGATTAGGGGTTAAAAATAAAATGCAGGTGTCAGCGATAGCGGGGGCGGCAGATTAGAGGTTAATAAGTGTAAGGTTATGGGTGTTTAGACTCGGGGTACATGTTAGAGTGTTAGGTGCAGACGTAGGAAGTGTTTACGCATAGCAAACAATGGGGCTGCGTTAGGAGCTGAACGCGGCTTTTTTGCAGGTGTTAGGTTTTTTTTCAGCTCAAACAGCCCCATTGTTTTCTATGGGGGAAACGTGCACGAGCACGTTTTTGAGGCTGGCCGCTTGCGTAAGCAACTCTGGTATCGAGAGTTGAAGCTGCGTTAAATATGCTCTACGCTCCTTTTTTGGAGCCTAACGCAGCCTTTATGTGGACTCTCAATACCAGAGTTATTTTTATGGTGCGGCCAGAAAAAAGCCGGCGTTAGCTACGCGGGTCCTTACCGACAAAACTCCAAATCTAGCCGTTAGGGTTTATTTTACAGGTAAGTATTTAGTTTTAAATAGGATTAATTTATTTAATGATAGTGTAGTGTTAGGTGTAATTGTAACTTAGGTTAGTTTTTATTTTACAGGTAAATTTCTCATTATTTTAGCTAGGTAGCTATTAAATAGTTATTAACTATTTAATAGCTATTGTACCTAGTTAAAATAAATTGAAAGTTACCTATAAAATAAATATAAATCCTAAGATAGCTACAATATAAGAATTATTTATATTGTAGCTATATTAGGGTTTATTTTAAAGGTAAATATTTAGTTTTAAATAGGATTAATTTATTTAATAATAGAAATATTATTTAGATTTATTTAATTAATATTTAAGTTAGGGGGGGTGTTAGGGTTAGTGTTAGACTTAGGTTTAGGGGTTAATAAATTTATTACAGTGGCGGCGGTGTAGTGGGGGGCAGGATAGGGGTTAATAAATGTATTATAGGTGGCAACGGTGTAGGGGGGGCAGATTAGGGGTTAATAAATTTAATATAGGTTGCGGCGGGGGTCCGGGAGCGGCGGTTTAGGGGTTAAACTATTTATTTAGTTGCGGCGAGGTGCGGGATCAGCAGGATAGGGGTTAATAACTTTATTATAGAGGGCGGCGGTATAGGGGGGGCAGGATAGGGGTTACTAGGTATAATGTAGGTTGCGGCGGTGTACGGGAGCGGTGGTTTAGGGGTTAATACATTTATAAGAGTTGCGGCGGGGTCTAGGAGCGGCGGTTTAGGGGTCAGTAACTTTATTGAGTTGCGGGGGCTCCGGGGGCGCCGGTATAGGGGGTAGAACAGTGTAGTTTAGTGTGGGTGCTTAGTGACAGGCTAGCAATAAAGCTGTAAAAAAGCCGAAGAGCAGCGAGATCGGATGAGTGATAACTCTCACAGTCCGCTGCTCATCGCCCCGTACTTGGTGCGCAGCTTTTTGACAGATTTATTGATAACTTAGGCAAATTTTTTCAGGTCCGCGGCGGCGAAGGTAGGCGAGCTTAGGCGGGCGTATTGAACCAGCGAAGGCAGGAAAGTTGACACGTTGATAACTACCCCCCATAATCTGAGATCCAAAAGTGGTCTCTACCTGATCCTGATTGCCTTCTATACTTTATTGTATTTTCTTTTTATGACAATGTGAGGTCCAAGAGTTTTTCTTCCTAGATGGCATATAGTTTGAAGGGTATACTGTACATATTTAACTTGCTGATGTTTGATCTTCATGCTTTGTGATAATTGGATGCATAACAACTGTTTTCGTGTTTCTATCTATTTCTATGTAACATTCATGGACATATATGTTTGTATATCCTTATTGAATCTCAATAAATAAAAAAAATAAAAATTACTATAATTATATAGGTTACCTTATATTGGGATACTATTTAATTATTTTTAAAAAAACTTTCAAAATATAAATAATTTTCTTATAATTTATATGAAAATTATCTGTTATTTGTTTTCCCCCTTTTCACTTTGACACTTCTTTTTAAAGCCTTTTTTCACATAGGAAATATACACATTAATAAAATTCATAGATATTATTTATAACACAAGAAGAATCACACAATTAAAACCCATATGTATTAATATTAAAAATCAGAATTGTTTCAATAATCCAAAGATACACATTATCACTTTAAATAACACTAGGCAGATAACTTGCCTTATCATTATCACCTTATATTATTTCAAGGTGCACTTGACACTATTATGTCACATAAAGTATTTATCTAATATTATAGCGTAATATAATTATACCATTATAGTAACTTTTATGAAATTTGGATAATCTAATATGTCCGTTTTTTAAATACATTTATTTACAATGAGGTAACCAGTGAACTCACTTTAGATGATACATGTTACATTGTATCCTATCAGTCTATTGTGAACATCAGCCCGAATTTAGAGGGCTCTGATTGGCCAATCGTCATACAAGGAGGCGGAGGATGAGTCATAAAAAGCCGCTGTGTCCGCGGTGCCTCGCCTTTTGAAAAAGCCGGAAACCCGGCGAAACATGTCAAGGGAGGAGAGGGAGCTACGGGGAGCTCTATAGTTATTTTAATACTTGTTGGCAATATTAGCGGGATTATTTGAACCCTATAACTGTGGTTAAAATTTGACTTAAACATAGCTTAAACTGACTTTATATAATTATCAAACCGGGGCAGTAATAGTATTTACCTGCAACACACGTTGATTTAAGCTATTTATAATTTGTTCAGTGACGATATGAGGGATAAGAATCAGTCTCAAGTTTCATAACCGAATGATGTATTACCAACACACATGATATGCTGATTGAGCATTACTTTTATGCAAAGTTTGTTGGTGGCATCTGTTAATAATTTACTTGATACTGAATTATCTGTCAATTACCATTTAAACGTCCACACGTTAAGTAGTCACTTGGAAAGGAAAGCGTTTCTTCAAATCATAATATTATGTACATATGAGACTGTAGATAAACTCGTAGTCTCATTATACTTAGTGTAAAGTCTATTTCAACTATGTAAGTGGAACGCAACTGCAGATCAATTATTGTTTTGTATCACCAGGGTTTTTGGGCTATTTAGGTGAGCATAGACCAGTAAACCTGTGGTGAATTAATATTAAGTTAGAGGTTCAATGCTGTTAGTACTTTCACAACATGAATCCTTCTAAGCACAATATTTCCAATACTGTTAAACTGGCACAGTATGGAAAAAATAATGAAAAAATGATAGAAGAAAAATATGCTTCTAATTTAAAGAACTTGAGAGAACAAAAATTATTTTTTAAGCTTACATTAAATAAACATGTAATGCAGGAGAGAGCTGGTTAATCCTTGTAAGAAGTAAGCTTGGTTTGCAAGAGATATACTTTTAACAAATCACAGAGAATGCTTCAGTTGTCTTGTAGCTGCAACTTTGTAACTGTGTTTATTGAGAGCAACTGCTGCAGAGTAAGAGAGGAATTTGGCAAGATGCCCAGACTTGCAGTTGCAAAACCAAGTAACAATTTTTATTTTGAAATAGTTAAATCCTCTTCGGTTCAAGCTTGAAACTTAAAGCTCAAAGTCTTGTTCTTAAAGCAGCATATATATTATGAAGTGAGAAAGGAGACATTGATTCCCCAGTATGAAATAGTGTGCAGAGTTATTTAGAAAACTGCAGTGCCTGTCAGCTCCAGTTAAATTAAGAGTGATGCTGTAAGTGTACAATAGCAATTCAGCAGTTAAGTTCTCAAATAGTATGCAAGGAATAAAATTAAGAGGTAACTTAGCTGTAAGTCCAAGGATGCAAACAGGATATTTCAGGGGATGTAATCCTTGTAGAAAATAGTACAGAGTAATCCAAGCAAACAGTCCTTTGTGAAAGCAGTTGGTTTGAGAAAAACAATGCAGCTCAGAGACTGTGTGTAAGCTGTTACTCCTGCTAATGAAAATAACTAAGCACCTGTTTGCTGACAGGTGGAGCCTTAAGTAACATGAAAGTGAGAGAACCATGTGATGAGAAGTGAGAGAAGTAAAACATGAAATGGAATCCTGACATAAGCCCCCCTTCAAGGAAGCCGATCCTCGGCTTGATGCCTGGGTCTATGTGGATAGCGTCTATGGAAGCGGGAGAGCAACCGAGGGGCATTGATGTGGGTGTGCGGTTCCCAACTGTCGTCATCTGGCGAGAAACCCTTCCACCTCACAAGGTATTGCAACTGACCATTGTAGTATCTAGAGTCCAATAGGTCTTGGACCTCAAATATGTCAACATCCAAGGTCACCGGATCAGGGGGAAGAATAGTTTTATTCGTTGAGGTAGAAGAAGCCGGTTTCAGGAGCGAGACATGGAAGGTGGGGTGAATAGGTAATGATGATGGAAGATCAAGAGTAACTGCATTGGCATTAACAATATTGCTTACTGTAAAGGGTCCGATAAATAAGCCAGCTAATTTTTTACTGGGAACAGGTATTTTGATATTTTTGGTTGAAAGCCAGACTTTATCTCCTACTGCATAGACAGGAGAAGGTCTTCTACGGAGATCATAGTACTTCTTTTGTATAGCTTGTGCGTTCTGGATGTTTAGACGCAAGGAATGAAAATTCTCCGCTATCTTTTGTAGAAGGTCATCAACCGGTTGAGAAGTTGGGGCAATTGAGTCATGGATGAAGAAGTTAGGGTGGAAAGCGTAATTCGCAAAGAATGGAGACAAATTGGTTGAACTGTTTTTACTATTATTATATGCAAATTCTGCCATGTATAGGTACCGGGCCCACTCTGTTTGTTGGTATGAGCAGTAACAGCGGATGTACTGTTCAAGCCATTGGTTTAACCTTTCAGTTTGACCATTGGTCTGCGGATGGAAGGCTGTACTAAGTCGATGATCAATCTGTAGATGTTGGGCGAGGGATTTCCAGAATTTTGAAGTAAATTGAGCTCCTCTGTCGGTTGTTATGATGTTCGGGATCCCATGGAAGCGTACAACCGAATTCAGGAAAAGTTGAGCAGTCTCCGTGGATGTGGGTACCTTGTTATACGGAATGAATAAAGCCATCTTTGTGAGAATATCTGTAACAACAAGAATAGTATTAAATCCAGAACTTAAAGGAAGTTCAACAATAAAGTCCATACCTATATGAGCCCAAGGTCTTTCAGGGATATCCATAGGTATTAGGTGACCATAAGGTTTATGTCTATCCTTTTTAGAAGTGATACAGATATCACAGTGTTGTATATAATTATGGACGGAATCAGACATGTTTGGCCACCAATAAAGTCTTGATAAGAGATCTAATGTCCTTTTGATACCAGGGTGTCCAAGCAAAGGAGGATCATGATGTTGTTTAATCAAGTCATTCCTGAGAGATTCTGGGATATATAGCTTGGAGTCGTGATAATAGAAATCAGCATTTTGAGTCAGATGTAGATGGGATCTCTGATTATCTGACTGTAGAGCAGTAAGGAGTTGAGTTTTAAATGTAGGCATCAGGCCCAAGAATTTGTCTGCAGGTATGATGGAAGTAACTTCTTGAGAATTTGGTGGTCTGGGATCTCTCCTGGAGAGAGAGTCAGCCTTCCCATTTTTAGATCCAGGTCTGTATACTATAAGATAGTTAAACCTGCTAAAGTACAGGCTCCATCTTACTTGTCTACTGGACAGAGTTTTATTTTTCTGCAGGAATTCCAGGTTGCGATGATCTGTATAGATTATGATAGGTTGTACTGTGCCCTCTAGAAGATGTCTCCATGTATCGAAAGCACGTTTAATTGCGAGAAGTTCTTTTTCTCCGATGGAGTAGTTAATCTCGGCTGGAGAGAGTAGCTTAGAATAGAAAGCTACTGGATGAAGTGGTTGTGTAAGACTTTTCCTTTGGGAGAGAATAGCGCCAAGAGCAAAATCTGAAGAGTCGACCTCGAGGACGAATTGGAGGGAAGGATCTGGAAATTGTAGTATAGGTGCAGTAGTGAATGAGGTCTTCAGGTTGCGAAAGGCCTCATCGGCATCTTTATCCCAACGGAATGGCACACAGGTGCTGGTGAGTCTAGAAAGAGGTTTTATCTTTTGGGAGAAGTTCCTAATAAATTTGCGGTAATAATTACTGAAACCTAGAAAGCGTTGTAATTCTTTTCTGTTAGTGGGTTGTGGCCAGTTTCTTACGGCTTCTACCTTATTTTCTTGCATTTGAATGCCATTGGGTCCTATACTGTAACCCAGGAAATCAATTTCAGTAACGTGGAAAAGACACTTCTCAAGTTTAGCGTAAAGTCTATGCACTTGCAGTCTTGACAAGACCCAGCTAACATGCTTCACGTGATCTTCTAAAGTTTTGGAATAAATAAGGATGTCGTCCAGGTATACCACAACGCAGATGTCAAGAAGGTCATGGAAAACATCATTCACGAAAAACTGAAATGTGGCCGGAGCATTAGTAAGCCTGAAGGGCATTACAAGATATTCAAAGAGACCATATCTCGTACGGAATGCGGTCAACCACTCATCACCCTCTCTTATTCGAACAAGATTATAAGCCCCTCTAAGATCAAGCTTGGTAAAAAATTTTGCATCTTGAAGGCGTTCGATAAGTTCGGGGATGAGTGGTAAGGGATACCGGTTTTTGATGGTTATTTTGTTCAACTCCCTAAAATCAATTATAGGTCGAAGTGAGTTGTCTTTGTTTCTGACAAAGAAGAAACCAGCTGCGGCAGGTGAAACAGAGGGGCGAATAAAGCCTTTTTTCAGGTTTTCATCTAAATAGGTTTTAAGATGGTCCAACTCTGGTTGACAGAGAGGGTATAGATGGCCGTATGGAGGTGTGGTTCCTGGTTTGAGGTCAATAGGACAGTCGTAGGTCCGATGAGGAGGTAAGCTGTCTGCCTCCTTTTTGCTGAAGACTTCTTTAAATTTGTCGTAAGCTTTGGGGATACTGGGCACTTCAGTAATATGTAAAAGAGTTGTAGGATGTAAGCAACTTTGTTGACAGTATTTAGAATTAAATTTGATGTCAAGAGAACTCCAAGTTATTGTTGGTTCATGTAATCGAAGCCATTGTAAACCTAAGACAATAGGGAAGAGTGGAGAACTGATAATATCAAACGTGATATATTCTTGATGTGAGTCAAAGGTGGTAACCAGAATGGGGATGGAATGTTGTATTATAGGTCCTGAAGAAATTTCAGACCCATCCACTACTCGAATAAAAACAGGAGACAATTTTTTTATGAGTGGTATTTTATTTGTTAATGCAATAGAAGCATCCATGTAGTTTCCTTGTGCGCCTGTATCAATTATGGCCTCTTTCTTCAGCTGTTTGCAGTCCCACTGTAAAGAGAGGGGTAGAATACAGTGAATGGGTTTGTCATATACCAATAGAGAAGTCAAACTAGAAAATGACTTACGGTTCTTGTTCTTGCGTAGAGATGGACAATCCTGAACAGAGTGAGCAGCGGAACCGCAATACATGCAAAGTCCCTTGGATTTACGTCTGAATCTTTCTTCAGAAGTGAGGGGGGCCTCGAATGAAGCCAATCTCCATAGCCTCTGGAGCACTGCTAGAAGAATGAGCAGTGGAAGTTGTTTGAATGGGGTGAGTAGGCCTTTTATAGGAGGGCTCTGTGTGCTGGCGTTCCGTCTTTCTTTCTCTTAATCTCCTATCAATCTGCATAACCAATCTCATAAATGCTTCCAAAGAGTCTGGGATATCTATATGAGCAAGTTCATCTTTCACCTGATCAGACAGACCTAATCTAAATTGACTTTTAAGAGCAACTGCATTCCATTGGGAATCAATAGCTTGTTGTTTAAATTCAGTAATATAGGTCTCGACTGGTCGGTTGCCTTGTTTTAACTTCCTCAGTTTATCATCCGCTGTATGTTGGAGGTTGGAATCTAAATATAACTCATCCATAACAGCAAGGAAGGACTGTAAAGAGGACAGAAGAGGGCTGTTTGACTCAAACAAAGTATCTGCCCAAATGCGGGGTTCCCCACGTAGATAAGTAATCATGCTCAACATCTTGGTCCTGTCATTAGGATATGTGACAGGTTTCAGACTAAATGTTAGTACACAAGCATTTCTGAATTGACGATACTGACGTCTGTCACCATGGAAAAAATCTGGCGGAGCAATGATTGGCTCAGTAACAGGCTGTGCAGGAACAGGTTTGCTAGAAACTGAATCTTGAATAACCTTCCTAAGGGTCTCATTCTCTACTTTTAAATCCCTGAGACCCTGGTTAAGTTCATCCACTCGTTTAGAAAGGTTATAAACAATTGTTGGGAGATCTGCTGGTTCCATTGTAAGGCTTAGTTATTATGTAAAGTCTATTTCAACTATGTAAGTGGAACGCAACTGCAGATCAATTATTGTTTTGTATCACCAGGGTTTTTGGGCTATTTAGGTGAGCATAGACCAGTAAACCTGTGGTGAATTAATATTAAGTTAGAGGTTCAATGCTGTTAGTACTTTCACAACATGAATCCTTCTAAGCACAATATTTCCAATACTGTTAAACTGGCACAGTATGGAAAAAATAATGAAAAAATGATAGAAGAAAAAATATGCTTCTAATTTAAAGAACTTGAGAGAACAAAAATTATTTTTTAAGCTTACATTAAATAAACATGTAATGCAGGAGAGAGCTGGTTAATCCTTGTAAGAAGTAAGCTTGGTTTGCAAGAGATATACTTTTAACAAGTCACAGAGAATGCTTCAGTTGTCTTGTAGCTGCAACTTTGTAACTGTGTTTATTGAGAGCAACTGCTGCAGAGTAAGAGAGGAATTTGGCAAGATGCCCAGACTTGCAGTTGCAAAACCAAGTAACAATTTTTATTTTGAAATAGTTAAATCCTCTTCAGTTCAAGCTTGAAACTTAAAGCTCAAAGTCTTGTTCTTAAAGCAGCATATATATTATGAAGTGAGAAAGGAGACATTGATTCCCCAGTATGAAATAGTGTGCAGAGTTATTTAGAAAACTGCAGTGCCTGTCAGCTCCAGTTAAATTAAGAGTGATGCTGTAAGTGTACAATAGCAATTCAGCAGTTAAGTTCTCAAATAGTATGCAAGGAATAAAATTAAGAGGTAACTTAGCTGTAAGTCCAAGGATGCAAACAGGATATTTCAGGGGATGTAATCCTTGTAGAAAATAGTACAGAGTAATCCAAGCAAACAGTCCTTTGTGAAAGCAGTTGGTTTGAGAAAAACAATGCAGCTCAGAGACTGTGTGTAAGCTGTTACTCCTGCTAATGAAAATAACTAAGCACCTGTTTGCTGACAGGTGGAGCCTTAAGTAACATGAAAGTGAGAGAACCATGTGATGAGAAGTGAGAGAAGTAAAACATGAAATGGAATCCTGACACTTAGCACGCTCATAATAGGAGCAATTATAGAGACGTAGCTTAATGTGAGATTGTACAGAGCGATATTATTGTGGGTAATCACACATGGTCATAGTGCCCCTAGGATTTTGGAATCGAAATTAAAGTGATACACACAGACTAACAATTGTCCCATATGATATTAAGTTCACTGTATGGTGCAAATAATTAACTTAGCAAATATCCTTAATGTGAATGCAAGTAAACATTAATAAAATAAAGGCTATAATAACTACAGTATGAATGATATATGATAACCTCTTTTTGGGGGGAATCGCTACTTAAACAACAAGGAGCCTTACTTAGCACATATGTGCAATAGCATTTCACACGATTTAAGGAGCAGATACTAATGGAATTTAATGTTACCATTAGTAATACAATATACTCCCTGCATATTATCATAGATGATTTTAGTGCCCAGATTACGTTATAACAATAATTAAAGTGATATACACTTATATTTATGTTGACTCTATGCTACCCACTAGCAACATAATATTATCTCTGTTGGATATTTAAGACGGCCTCAATGCCTGTATAATTTAGGGACTAAAATTTAAGTGATAAACACCCACATTTGAGTATATTCTTATGATATAGATATTAACCTTGTGTTAACTATAACATATTAAGTCAATATTTGAGGTGCAAACGCAGGGCTATATCTACAAATTATGGGAACCACCCTATATAGTGAACTTTAATTTATAACTTATGACAAGGGAACTCGATTGGGGACAATAGTAATAGGTGCCACATTTATTTGTTATTGGATGGTCTGTATTTACAGACTAAGGAATAGCATTATTGTACTTGCACTTACTATTTAGTCACCCCAATAGTAGTGACCTCTGATTGCACTAGGGCCTATAATAATTTACAGGCTCGATAATTCCTGATCTAGGGCTACTTAACACAATCATTAAGTGACATACCAGTGACTTTTATATTACACGTTGTAACTGTACATAGTGTATCTGGGGCTAATATTTGTAGTCCTTGACACCATACGAGTGGCGTTTATTATTTTCTCACATGAGCCAATATTATAAGGAATAATTACAACTACAGTGTGGTTCACCCCTTTATAACCAGTCCGCATACTGGCAATTTGCCAACATTTTAGTTTTAAAATTCCCTGATTTTAATATGTTCTAATAAAGTTTATTTTTTATATGTGTGACTTTTTTTCCAAATCCTAGTAACTTAAGGGTCTTATTTGAGTGCTTATATAGTATCTTTGGTTGTTTAGTTTCTTTAACTAACAATTTTTCAGAATAAGTCTTTTGATACTTAGAACCTACACTACACATTACCAGTTATAAGCCAAGGCCGTTTAACTTCAATTTGAACAGTTACAGACCCTACTATGATACATTATTAGTAAGTGATGCCATCATCTTCAACTCTAAGTCTAAGTTCCAGGAGCCCGGCCAGCCTAGGAGGGGTTTCCCGGTCATAGACCAGCTCTTCTCTTAAGACAAAACAAGCCAACAAAAAGCAAACAAAAAGCTTCCAGAGATTGTGGTTGCTCTAAGGAGACCAAAACCACTGAGAACAGCTGGGGTGAGGCCATAGGGGGGTAATGGTTCAGACAGGGCCGGCTCAATCATTGGACCAAGTGGGTCCAATGGCCCAGTCGGCACTCGGCAGGGGGCGGCACTTCTGTAAGATCCAGACATACCGCTCCCACACTCTGTATCCTCTTGAGGAGGAAGCACTCACAACTTGACACAGCAGGGGGCAGCAGCATGACAGCGGCTCCAGATTGGTGACTGACCGCATCATCACGCTATACCATTCCTCCAAGCATCCTCCTAATTCAATTTCAATGCAGAAAGAGCGTAGTTAAAGAAAAACTGTTTATTTCTTGCCTGGGGAGCCTGATAGCTATGTGCACATAGAAATCTGAGGGGGTAAGGTGTCCCTGAGAGGCTGCTGCAGTGCACTACACTTGGTCTGAAACAGGTCACTAATTAGTTAAAACTGTGTAGCTGAGATTCTTCTCTACCTGCTACGCTGCACAACTTGATTTATGTGCGATCATGTGACATCTGTTGCAAAGGGAAGAGTACGGGTGTGTGCACGGGTTTGCGCGGGAGAGAAGGGTGAGCCTGCTTCTGTGTATGTTTTCATACACATGTCAGAAAGTAAAATATGCTCTACCGACTCTGGACCTTGCACTGACTGTGTCAGGAGGTCAGATTTACACAGGTTGGGCTGTATATGACACTTTACTAGAGAGGGGGCACATCAAACAGTCAATCTGCTCTAGCTTCTATTATAATTCTCTTGCCCTGTCACAGATGTGGATCTAACACTCTGTAGTAATCATTGTGCCATAAACTGCATAGCAGCAAATAAAGGCTCTGCAGTTGTTTTTTATTTTTGCTTTTAGTAACATTATTTACTATGTATATATATAATATTTTCTTTGAACTGCTATCTGGTTTTTGTAATTCTGTTTCTGTATGTGTGAAAATGTGTTTCTTAAAGTGTGTATATGTAACTGTGCTTCTTAAAGTGTGTATATGTAACTGTGCTTCTTAAAGTGTGTATATGTAACTTTGCTTCTTAAAGTGTGTGTATGTAACTGTGCTTCTTAAAGTGTGTATATGTAACTGTGCTTCTTAAAGTGTGTGTATGTGACTGTGTGTTTCTTAAAGTGTGTGTATGTGACTGTATTTTTTAAAGTGTGTGTAGGCGACTGTATGTTTCTTAAAGTGTGTGTATGTGGCTGTGTGTTCTTTCTTTCTCTCTCTGTCCCTTTCTTTCTCCCTCTGTCCCTCTCTTCTTCTTATGAGGGTGTTTGCGTGTATGGTGTGCATGCATATGAGTGTATGTATACGAGTGTGTGTATGTGTGGTGTGGGAGCATATGAGTGTGTGTATGTATATGAGTGTGTGTATGTGTGGTGTGGGTTTATATGAGTGTGTGTATGTATATGAGTGTGTGTATGTGTGGTGTGGGTGCATATGAGTGTGTGTATGCATATGAGTGTGTGTATGTGTGGTGTGGGCGCATATGAGTATGTGTATGTATATGAGTGTGTGTATGTGTGGTGTGGGTGCATATGAGTGTGTGTATGCATATGAGTGTGTGTATGTGTGGTGTCGGTGCATATGAGTGTGTGTATGTGTGGTGAGGATGCATATGAGTGTGTGTATGTGTGGTGTGGGTGCATATGAGTGTGTGTATGTATATGAGTGTGTGTATGTGTGGTGTGGGTGCATATGAGTGTGTGTATGTGTGGTGTGGGTGCATATGAGTGTGTGTATGTATATGAGTGTGTGTATGTGTGGTGTGGGTGCATATGAGTGTGTGTATGCATATGAGTGTGTGTATGTGTGGTGTCGGTGCATATGAGTGTGTGTATGTGTGGTGAGGATGCATATGAGTGTTTGTATGTGTGGTGTGGGTGCATATGAGTGTGTGTATGTATATGAGTGTGTGTA
Source organism: Bombina bombina (assembly GCF_027579735.1). Classification (NCBI taxonomy): domain Eukaryota; kingdom Metazoa; phylum Chordata; class Amphibia; order Anura; family Bombinatoridae; genus Bombina; species Bombina bombina. Next base: position 119,661,378 of record NC_069503.1, read on the forward strand.
TGTGTGGTGTGGGTGCATATGAGTGTGTGTATGTGTGGTGTGCATGCTTATGAGCGTATGTATGTGTGGTGTGCATGCATATGTGTGTTTATATGTGTGGTGTCACAGGGGGCTGGGTCACGGTGGGGGTCGCAGGGGGGGCGTCATTTTGATATCGGACCCAGGCAGCACAAAGTCTTGAGCCAGCCCTGGGTTCAGCCCTTGCAGCCCAGTGTCCGTGACACATACCATGCAGCTGTCTGTGTTACTGAACGGTTAATGCATACCATGCATAATATGACGCTGTCTGTGCTACTGAGAGGATAATATATACCATACAGCTGTCTGTGCTACTGAGGGGTTAACGCATACCATACAGCTGTCTGTGTTACTGAGGGGTTAACGCATACCACTTAACTTTCTGTGCTACTGAGGGTTTATTGCATACCATACAGCTGTTTGTGCTACTGAGGGGTTAACGCATAATATGACGCTGTCTGTGCTACTGAGGGGTTAACGCATACCATACAGCTGTTTGTGCTACTGAGGGGTTAACGCATACCATACAGCTGTTTGTGCTACTGAGGGGTTAATGCATACCATGCAGCTTCCTGTGCTACTGAGGGGTTAACGCATACCATGCAGCTTCCTGTGCTACTGAGGGGTTAATGCATACCATGCAGCTGTCTGTACTACTGAGGGTTGATGCATACCATGCAGCTGTCTGTACTACTGAGGGGTTATTGCATACCATGCAGCTGTCTGTACTACTGAGCGGTTAATGCATACTATGACGCTGTCTGGGCAACTGAGGGGTTAATGTATACCATACAGCTGTCTGTGCTACTGAGGGGTTAATACATACCATGCAGCTTCCTGTGCTACTGAGGGGTTAATGCATACCATACAGCTGTCAGTGCTACTGAGGGATTATTGCATACCATACAGCTGTCTGTGCTACTGAGGGGTTAACGCATACCATACAGCTGTTTGTGCTACTGAGGGGTTAACGCATACCATACAGCTGTTTGTGCTACTGAGGGGTTAACGCATACCATGCAGCTGTCTGTGCTACTGAGGGGTTAATGCATACCATGCAGCTGTCTGTGCTACTGAGGGGTTAATGCATACCATGCAGCTGCCTGTGCTACTGAGGGGTTAATACATACCATGCAGCTGTCTGTGCTACTGAGGGGTTAATGCATACCATGCAGCTGCCTGTGCTTCTGAGGGGTTAATGCATACCATGCAGCTGTCTGTGTTACTGAGGGTTAATGCATACCATGCAGCTGTCTGTGCTACTGAGGGTTAATGCATACCATGCAGCTGTCTGTACTACTGAGGGGTTAATGCATACCATGCAGCTGTCTGTACTACTGAGGGGTTAATGAATACCATGCAGCTGTCTGTGCTACTGAGGGGTTAATGCATACTATGCAGCTGTCTGTACTACTGAGGGTTAATGCATACCATGCAGCTGTCTGTGTTACTGAGGGTTAATGCATACCATGCAGCTGTCTGTGCTACTGAGGGTTAATGCATACTATGCAGCTGTCTGTGCTACTGAGGGGTTAATGCCTACCATGCAGCTGTCTGTGCTACTCATGGGTTAATGCATACCATGCAGCTGTCTGTGCTACTGAGGGTTAATGCATACCATGCAGCTGTCTGTACTACTGAGGGTTAATGCATACCATGCAGCTGTCTGTACTACTGAGGGTTAATGCATACCATGCAGCTGTCTGTACTACTGAGGGTTAATGCATACCATGCAGCTGCCTGTGCTTCTGAGGGGTTAATACATACCATGCAGCTGTCTGTGTTACTGAGGGTTAATGCATACCATGCAGCTGCCTGTGCTTCTGAGGGGTTAATACATACCATGCAGCTGTCTGTGCTACTCATGGGTTAATGCATACCATGCAGCTGCCTGTGCTACTGAGGGGTTAATGCATACCATGCAGCTGTCTGTGTTACTGAGGGTTAATGCATACCATGCAGCTGTCTGTACTACTAAGGGGTTAATGTATACCATGCAGCTGTCTGTGCTACTAAGGGGTTAATGTATACCATGCAGCTGTCTGTGCTACTAAGGGGTTAATGTATACCATGCAGCTGTCTGTACTACTAAGGGGTTAATGTATACCATGCAGCTGTCTGTGCTACTGATGGTGTTAAGGAAAAATGTTTTTAATTCTGTATATATATATTTCTTATATGTGTTATGAGGGACTGACAAGTGATATTTTTAAACAGTTACATTTCTTTTTGTCAATTCAGCTAGTATAGAAACTGCTGTATATGCAAAGTAAGTATTTTCAGCTACAGTAACACCCAAAGTTTGTATGGACAAGATAAGAAGAAGACCACGAGGTGCCTATTGTGACAATTCTCAGAAACACAGAATATGGCTTATAAAAGAGAGACTTGTTTCTATCTAAGGCTGCGCGCCACACACACTCTGTATTACTGTAAAGTGACTTTTTGTCATTTTTGTTGTAATCATGTTTAATTGTACAATTATAACCTTATTAATTTGGAACAGCTGTCTGATGTTAATTTTTTCTTCAACAATTTGGTGCAGAAACCCGGGAGTTTGAAAGCGATTGCAGACGGAGCCAGGAATGGAACTTTGAGGACAGGAGACCACAGGCGCCAAAAAGGTGAGAACCTTTGTTTCTCAAATTGCTCTCCTATCCTCTGATTCCTAAACCCTCTGTCCTGTCGTGAGTACAAACTCCCAAGAACCTGAGACAGTTGTATTTTATGTTTTATGTTTTAACATCTTTTTGTTATGAATGTGTGAGTGTAAGAGGTCCTTTACGGCGTGTGAATGTACTGCTCCAAGACGCCCCTCCGCGGAGAAAGCAAGTGGGAGCAGTAGTGTGTTAAGTAAGAGGATTCTACTGTCCTCAGAGACAAATGTTTTCTATTTTCTGTGTTTGTTAAGTAAACTGTTACTAAAATTGTCTGTACAGCAAACAATAGAAGGTTAAGTGTGGGTAAGTGCAGAATTTCTTACTAGTCAACCTTGGTCTGTCAGTACAAAGTCTCTGGGTACCCCCTATGCTCGGCCTATGGACATCGTTGATTAAGTTCAGCTTCAGTCCATTGCTGCTATTGGGCATGGTGCTATTCCCAGAGAACAAGGGCGAATTCTGATCTTCTGATCACCTCTTGGCTTTGTTCCTGAAAACCTTGGACACACTGGTTTGAGTTTGCACGCTCCTATACTGAAGGGCGCATCCCTGAGCTGTAGTAGACTTGTCTCTAATGATATATAAAACTGTTGATGTAAGTCCCCTAGCATGGTTTGATTTTGATGATATAAGAGGCCAAATACTTTTAGGATTTGTCTCCCTACTGTTTATTATTAGGAGGGATTTTTAATGTGGGATTTATAGTGTGGGACTTTCCCTGACAGCCACAGTATTGCTAAGAGTCGAGAGAGAAGGGTAAGAGTCCCCTCCATCATAACTGGGTTATGAGAAACGATTCTTAGAAAGGGTGACATGAGGTCAGCCTTAAGCAATGGACGTCCAAAATTTCCTCAATAGCCCACAGGAGGAAATGTATAAAGAATATAGTATGTGGGTCAGCTGGCATCTGCATGAATGGTGCAAGCTGACTAAGGGAATGGATGTTGGGTTTCCAAAGGAGGAACACCTTTGAATTATTCCACTAGCAAAATCTCTATAAAAATAACTGTATAATCCTATAAGAAACAGCCCAATGTATTTTTTCTGTAGAAGACAAAGTATGTTTAGAATCCAGTTTCTCTGGTGTGTGCTGCAGCTGCTGTACTGGGTGGGGGCTTCCAACCCCCCCTCCCTCTTGTTGTTTTTTTAACCCTTTTTTGTCCTAGACTTTATGTGCTGCTAGAAACTTTTTGTTCAACTGAATTAAATGTAATATTATGTATGTTTTGCACACACACATATGCAAGTCTTCCATTAAAAGACATAAGAGTGTATGCTATGCTTGAGGGCATTTAGGGCTTTTACATTTCTGCTTGGTATGTATATGGGTTAACTGGAGTTTTAAAAGGCTAGCACTAAGGTGACTTACATAAGTGACACTGCAATAGCCATGCATTGTCCCTTTGTATATTATGGTCCTAGTGATATCTTTGCAGTAGAATTAATATAAATTACAATATACACAAGATTCTAGTAGTGAATCTTTAAGAAGTCTGATTTGCTAGTTACTTTATTGGTAATTACAATTTTACTACTCAAGTATTTTCACTACTGATAAGACCACTAGTACTTACCCCTCTGAAAGTTATTTGGTCGCTAATGGTAGCCCTTGCATTTATAAGGTTAGATATTTGGTTGTGGGTCTGATTGTATGTGGGCACTGGCAATTAGCTGTCTATTGTCATTTGTGACTGCATGCCAAGGCCTTGTGGACTATGTGCCCTAGTCCTGGGGTTTGTATGCATTTTTTATAGAGTGTGTAGAATCTGTGTGCCAGTTTTTCAGTGAGTATCTTTGTAAGTGTATTTGATAATACATACATGCTTGTGAGTGTGAATATTTATGTCACAGTGTGTACATGTGTGCTGTATATGTATATGCATATATGTATGTGTATGTATATCTATGTGTATGTATGCTTTGTATATGTGTGTATATATGTATAGATGTATGTATGTATGTATGTGTATACTGTGTATATATACTGTATATATATATGTGTATATGTTGTTTTTCTAGGTAGGTTTAGGAGGAGGAATGCATTACTGGGAGCTAGCTGTTTATTGTAGGCTGCACATAGATGGACCTTTTCTTTGGTTTACCTGATGTGTTCAGCTGACTACCAGTGGTGCCTTGCTGATCCTTTAATAAAGAATATCAAGTGAATAATGATATTTTGCTAATAGACATGAAATGGAAAATTGTTTACAACTGCATGTTCTAAGTAATAAAAGGAAATTGTTGGGTTTTAGTATTGCTGGGGAAAATAATTTGTGCCCCCAGTTTTTACTGTAGTATCTTATGTGCCCCATACCACCTCATGTCAAGATGTATATGCCCCAAGGGGAGGTACCCTTGATGACTAAGGTATGGGAAAAATGCTCACTGCCACATTGGTGTCAGGACTGAATAAAGAAATCCATAATAAATTGGTTTCTCAATTGGTTTCCGCCCATTCTGATTGGTGAGATAAATCAGTCCCAACACTAATGAGCTTAGCGAGCGCAATACAAAGGAATATAGAAGTATAGAAAAAGAAAACACTAAGGGTAATGCCAGTGTGTGCCCCTGGGAAACCCCAATAGAAATAGTTTAAGGGATAAATGAGGGGGAACCCAGAAAAGGTAAATGTTATAACTGTGGGAGAACATTTGATGGACTGGGCTTCCAGTGCTACCAATCATGTCTGAGAGCAGAGGGGGTGATGCCTTTGTTCGCCTGACCCTCTCTGACATGCCATACCTTTTTGTGGAGTGTTTGGTGGACACTGGAACAGACCACAGTGTTTTCAAAAGAGCTATAGCTGTTATGAAATTAAAGGCACATCAGCGAGCAATAGATCCTATCACTATGGGTAATAATAGGGTAGATGAAGCAGCCAAGAAGGCAGCTCTCATGATACTCCAACAGTCCTCTGAAACTGTGGAGAATTTGACAATGGAGGTCTTAAAAACCCTCCAAAACTAAACAGGTTCCCTAACTCAGAGCAAGTGGAAAAACGCTGGTTGCAAACTAGAAAATGAGGTTTGGAAACATGGGGATGGTAGATTATGTGCACCTACAGTGCTATATCCTGTTTTAGCCAGTTTATCTCATCTCCCTTCCCATGTTTCCAAAAGGGGGAATGATGGCAAGTGTTAGTAAATTTTGGTTTGCACCAGGTTTCTCACAATTTGCAACTGAATGGTGCAAGAAATGCATGATGTGTGCTAAATACAATCCAGGTAAATTGACAAAGGTGGAGATGAAACACCTTGTAAAACCTGACTGCCCATTCCAAAGACTGCAAATAGACTATATTCAGCTGCCCAAATGTGGTGTGTATGAGTATGTTTTGGTGTGTGTAGACATGTTTTCCTCTTGGGTGGAGGCCTGGCTGGTTGCCAAGGCAACAGCAGGTGTAACAGAGAAATAAAAAAAATGATAACTGAAATTGTGTGCAGATATGGTTTACCTGAAAACAGTAGAATCTGATCAAGGGACTCATTTTACTGGGCAAGTGTTTGCAGAAATGATGACAGGGTTGCAGATTAATCATCTGGGAAAGTAGAGAGAACCAATGGTGTTTAATAAATAAAATAGCTAAGATCTGTGAGCAGACAAAACTTACTTGGGTACAAGCCTTACCTTTAGCCCTCTTTGCAGTAAAGACACACCCCAAAGGCAAAGCATGGCCTTTCGCCATTTGAAATTTTGTTTGGTAGACCACTAATAGGACTTTTCTTTCCACAAGAATTACATGAACAGTATGCTTCTCTAACTGATTATGTTGTTCAGCTGCATGAGCAACTGACTAATTTGCATGGAAAAGTTTTCTCTTCATTACCAGATCCAGAACAAATAACTGGAACTCACCACCTGCACCCTGGAGACTGGGTGGTGATAAGCAGATACATGAGGAGACACTTAGAGCCCCGGTTTGATGGCCCATATCAGGGGTTACTGACAACACCCACCTCAGTCAAAGTGGAATGGAAACCAAACTGGATACACGCCTTTCACTGTAAGAAAGTGAACTTCCAGGCCGGTGATAAAAACCTGTGTCAAAAGGGTGAGACCACTGGGGACAAAGTGGGTTAACTAACTGCCAAGATGCATATACTGTCCTGTTTTTTTCTGTGTCCTTTTCTTTGTGTTTTATACCTCTATACACCAGTGAAGGGTGACAAACGGACAAATTCCATCTGGCTTTTACACCAACAAACCGCCAAGCAACTGAATGCCACAGACTGTTGGATATGCTCTCATGTTCCTGCCAATCATAAAGGAATCCCTTTAATAGGTGTACCAATATTAATGAATGATTATGTTCAAATAGATATTGATAACTCTGTTCATAATGCTATCTCAGATCAAGGTACATACTTAGAACTTGCTGGTATAGTTTCTACACCTATAATGTGTCTTCGGCTAATGTATGTTAATTACATAGCAAACATGAAAGGTTGCATATTTAGTTTGCCCAAGGTATATGTGGGGGAAACAGATTGTAGAAATGCTACTTTAACATAATTAATTAAATGCCCTATCCTCCTGGCTTGCTGGATAAACTTTAATAACTGGAGCCATAAAACTGACTCAACAACATAACTATGTACAAATATAAACTCTTAAATAACTTTACATAAAACTGTAATACTTGAATAACCACGCAGACACAGATATATGGGAAAAGACCCGAGGGTCGCATTTATTGTAGAACCTGAGAACCGGCTGGACTCAACGGGGCCAGCTAAAAACATGTGGCGGCAATCTGGCTAGGAGTAGGAACCCCCTGCTAGGAAGAATGGACTGCGCCCGTGAATGCCCACACAAGCGGAGCTCAGCTGCCGCAGAAGCTTAGGGAGTTCTCGGCATCTTAGAATGGGAGGGACCCCAGGCGCGCGCCTGCAGAGATCACCCTCCCCTGGGCAGCCGTCACTCTACCTCTGATGGCAAACCGGGGCGCGGACCAACCGCCTAACCAGGGTGTAAAGTAAAGATCTCCGAACCAGTAGGACCAGGTGTGACTAGACGCGTATCCATGCCACTACCTGGGGAGTCAAAAACTACCGTCCTTGGACTTAAGGAAACAAGCCGCGTAGCTCTCATCCAGCCTCGGACACCTAGCTGAAACACCCTGGTGATGTAGCAGCCTAAAGATTGCCGTATGAATGAATGCAGGGAGGGAGGGAGGGACGCTGTGAAGACGAGCTGGAAAAGAGGGTTTAGGCCTTGGGAGCTGACTACTTAAAGGTAAGCTAAACCCCACCCTCACTAATGCAACATTGTTGCAACTTCACAGCAGCACACTCCTAAGGGCCTTAATTATTATGTTCGTTCTGGGCTATGCTGCCCTCCACTGTCTTAATTAATTAAATGCCCTATCCTCCTGGCTTGCTGGATAAACTTTAATAACTGGAGCCATAAAACTGACTCAACAACATAACTATGTACAAATATAAACTCTTAAATAACTTTACATAAAACTGTAATACTTGAATAACCACGCAGACACAGATATATGGGAAAAGACCCGAGGGTCGCATTTATTGTAGAACCTGAGAACCGGCTGGACTCAACGGGGCCAGCTAAAAACATGTGGCGGCAATCTGGCTAGGAGTAAGAACCCCCTGCTAGGAAGAATGGACCGCGCCCGTGAATGCCCACACAAGCGGAGCTCAGCTGCCGCAGAAGCTTAGGGAGTTCTCGGCATCTTAGAATGGGAGGGACCCCAGGCGCGCGCCTGCAGAGATCACCCTCCCCTGGGCAGCCGTCACTCTACCTCTGATGGCAAACCGGGGCGCGGACCAACCGCCACAAGAGATAGCCCAACAGGCTCACCTCTTGCCGCCACACCTATAGATGATTAAGTATAGCACGCCTCAAATTACAGAGGAACAGGTCAATGCCCCTCTCAGAGAGGTGCACCCCGTCCCTTCTGTAGAGGCACCTCTCAGCCGTTGATATGTTCCCATGTTCCACAACAAACCCTCCTGACTGCCCTAAGAAAATCCTCACTTCTCTGTTAATTTTCTTGCGGACCTGGAAAGCTGCGCGATGGGACTGCATATGGCGCCATTCTATCCTGGGGATGATGTTAGACCACCCTATCCTGACTTGGGGAATCCACGCCTGAATCATGCGCAGATCCGACTGAATAACCGCACTGAGCTGTTTGCACGGTAGGAGCCCCATATCATTTCCACCTGCGTGGATGATAAGTACATGGGGTTTCTCCCACCTGCGCAAGGCCCCCTGCAGCAACTCAGGCAGAGCCTGCCACGTAAGCCCCCTGCGCCCTAACCACCTAACAGTGACTCGGAAGAGGGAAACCCCAGCTGACGCCCATCTGGTCTCGCAATCGCCCGAAGCTCCGCCCAGTGGATGTACGAATGCCCCGTAATCCATACTCTCAGTGGACCGTTCCTTGGTCCTAAGAAAAGAAACAGAGGTTAACCATTGCATCTGCAAAAACATAATCACTTCTAAACAGTCAAAGGCCTAACATATAAAAGATACCTTTGCGACCTCCATCTCCCCAGAGCTCTAATATGGTCAGCCGACCATCCTAAACTAGCGGCAGTGGTGGCCGCGCCCACCCTAAAGGAATGGGGGGGCAATGACCCTAGGGTCAAGACCTGCCCTTGATGCTGCCCGGGCCAACACCTTTCTAAACTGGAACCTAGTCAACGGGGAACCGTCCTCGTGAACTAGAAATTGTGAGAAACCCTCAGGACGCACGTCCATATAGGCCTTAATCAGTCTGACCGGGCAGCAAACAGATTCATCATGGGCCGGCAAAGCTAACCAGGCACCTCTCCCTTCTTGGTCAGTCTTGGATCTGGGGAGAAAAACCAAGATAGATGACACATCGTCTCTGACATGGGGCAGCAAAAGGCCGCCCATCTTCTTCTTAGAGGGCGGGACAAGTTCCCCTACCCTAAGAGCCCCGTGAAAAGCCAGCCCAAAGGCGGCTGAGAACAGGGTAGCTTCGTAGGCGGATGAACAGACCGCCGGCAAAACTCGGCACAACGTTACCAGACGCTCGATGGTAACTGGTTCCCTGAAATCCCTGACCCTGGGCGCCATACGCCCCCAGCCCCGAAGTACCTGCCTAACCAGGAAGGTTTTCGAGGAGTCAGCAAGCCCATACAACTTGCAGAAAAAGGACACTGCCGCCAGGCGTGATCCCACCGCAGTCTTCGAAACACCATTACCTTTAAGTTCAGTAATCCATTCTAGTAAGTCCCACTGGTCTCCGTCACAGGAGGGACGGCACCTGAAGTCACAAAAAGCGATCCACTCCGTCCAGTATTTCACATAAGTAGCCCAGGTAGACGGGGCGAGGGAAGCCCGAACCATCGCAATCAGGGGGCCCCATCCAGCGCCACCTGCCATAAGTAAGTGGGACAGGACAATCCGTTAGTGTCCGCATCGGGCACCAGTGCGTAAAATGCTTCCCATTGAAAACGGGAGAGCGCATCTGCAATCCTATTCTGGATGCCCGGGACATGCTTAGCACGGAACACAATATTCAGGTGCAGACACCTCAGCACCAACAGTCTCAAATACCGCACAACCGGAGGGGAACTAGATGAGAGTTTGTTGACAGCATAAACAACACTCATGTTATCTGTCCAGAAAATCACCTCACGGTCGCGAAGCTGATCGCCCCAAATGTCAAGAGCGACGAGTATGGGAAACAGCTCAAGAAGGCATAGGTTTCTGACCAAGCCTCTTTCTATCCACGCGGCGGGCCATGGGCCAGCGCTCCATTGCCCGGCCAAGAAAGCCCCGTACCCGTGGGACCCAGCCGCATCAGTGAACAACTGGATCGCTGCGTTAGAAGGAACAACCTCCCGCCACAGACAGATCCCGTTAAAGTGGAGAAGAAATTCTTCCCAGACCTTAAGATCTTCCACCATCTCAGCAGACACCCGGAACCTCCGGGTCTGCGATCTTTCTCCGCACAGCTGCCTCTCGAGCCTGCGGAGGAATATTCTACCCATAGGAATAATCCTGCCAGCAAAGTTCAGCAAACCCAATAGGATTTGAAGGTCTTTGACGGAGCTATACCGCTCTGTTCTCATAGCGCGTACTGACTCCAGCATGCGCTGAATTTTTTCTTGTGGCAGACGGCACTGCCCTGCCACCGAATCAACTTCGATGCCCAAGAAAGTAAGGCACGTGCAAGGACCCTGGGACTTGTCCTCCGCCAGAGGAACTCCCATTCTATCCATCAGAAACCTGGTGACTTTCATCAGGAAAGCACACTCGGATGATCCTGTCCGCCCAACCAGCAGAAAATCATCCAAGTAGTGTGCCAGGCCGTCGAATCCGGCCACCTCCGCGATGGCCCAGTGCAAGAAGCAGCTGAAAGCCTCGAAGTAAGCACACGAAATTGAGCACCCCATGGGCAAGCATTTGTCCACGTAGTAGTGCCCCTCAAAATAGCACCCCATAAGCCTAAAAGAGGAGGGGTGAATAGGCAAGAGCCGAAAAGCAGATTCCACATCCAGCTTTGCCATCAGAGCTCCAGCCCCCGCCCGGCGAACTAGCCCCAATGCTTCATCAAATGATTGGTAAAAAACCGAGCTAAGTTCAGGGGGTATGGCGTCATTCACCGAACGACCCTTCGGGAAGGACAGATGTTGGATGAGCTGGAATTTACCCGGCTCCTTTTTTGGGACTACCCCCAAAGGTGATACAACCAGCCCTGGGAGGGGAATCTCCTCAAATGGACCTGCCATACGACCCAACCCAATTTCTTTATTCAGTTTATCCCGCAGAACCCCAGGAAACTGATATGCGGATTTCAGGTTCCTGCGTGACAAGGAACCCTCCACGTGCGATCCGACTGGGATAACAAATCCCGACCGCAGACCGCCTCCAAGCAGCAAGGCGGCCTCCTTAAATGGGTATAGCAGCAGCCATTTCTCAATTACGGCCACCTTCAGAGGTGTGGCCGCCCTTTCCAACAGGGAAAGGTTTGGAGCCGGCTGCTGGTCTCTCCTGGGAACGACCCGCGTCCTGGGTTCTGGTACACTCGGACCCCGAGTGGCCGCCCCCGCAGGTTTTGCACGCGTGCCGAAATGCGCATGCCGCCCCCCTGGTACATGATTTGTCCTGGAAGCGCCAGCACACCCCTGTGGGCCGCCGTCGAGAGCGCTGCGAGGCCTTAACGCCCCCCGAAGCTCCGACCGCTATAACAGGCGCCGCCTGTTTTTCAGGACCCAATTGCGCCCACAAACGCGAATCAACGTCACCGAAAGTAAGAAGAGGGTTCCCAACCATCTTCCTACGGAAGGCAGCGTCGTAATCCCGCCAAGCTCCCTCCCTGTACTTCTCGTACACTATTTCAATGGAATCCTGATATTTCAGGATGTTCAAAGCTTGGTCGGGAAATTTAGAGATATAACAGGACGCATAAACCCTAAAGCACTTGTGCCATTCCTCATAGGAATCAGGACGTTTAAATTTTTTCGGGCCCGTGCCATCATCCGCCATTTCTTTTTGGCGATAAGCCTCCGCAGAAAGCTCAAACATGTGCACATACCTCCCACCCTGAATGCGCCGAACCATCTTGGATTTGAGATGTTCGTGTAGACTAAACGCAGGCCATGTGTCAGTGTCCCCATGTACAGCCGCCCTGCGCCTGTTCCCCATAACCGGGCTAACTAAGTCTGTTGACGCAGGAGGTGTCAGCATAGGAACAGTGGGTTCCATGCGGGATGAACCAGGGGGGAGGGGGAGACCCATAGCCTTCCTTTCTTCCACTAACCATTTCACCATCCTATACATTCTTTTTTGCCCTTTCGCTTCCAGCCCCAGGGATCTATCACTTTCAGAACCTGAATCATCTGAGGATGAGCTTAAAACACTACGTTCAAAAGTAATAGTGTGCTTACCAGCTCCCAAGAGGCGTTGCACCGGGACAGGACCAGAGGAAGTGGATGGCTGTTCTTGAGACTGTGGCTCCCTCTCAACGGCACTGGGGGTGGCCTGGAGTGGCAGTAATGCAGTTCTGGATTCCATAACGATCTGTGGAGAAAAATGCGAAAGAGGAGTACCCAGGGAAGGGGACGAAGGCCCACTAACCACATTACCACGGGACCCTAAGGGACTGGGGCTCCTGTGATCACTGCCACACTCCACCATACCATCATCAACCATATCAGCCATACACACATTCATCACTGCATTAGCAAACTGCACCTGTCTATTCTGTTCAGTCGTAGTCTGCGCGCCCTGACAGAGACTGGGCGTGATAACTGGGCCTTTCTTTGCTGAAGCCCTAGTAACAACGCCTGAGGGAGCCCCGCTGAGGGCCACCACCGCGGGCGCCGCCCGCGCACCCTGTCGGGCGCTACGTTTGCTGCGTGACGCAGTACTACGGCGTCTGCTAGGCCGCATTGTATTCGCGGGCCGACGCTTGCCCCCAGCCTGCGTTATTGCGGCCTGAGGCCCTGCGACTTGTTGCGCAGTAGGCATATTCCACGTCAGGCCTGCGGCCTGCTCATTAATACCTGTCTCCCCAATCTGGGCCCTTCCAGGCGAATGTGCCCTTGCTACTTGCCCCTCAGAAACCACTAGCCCATCAGACACACTATTTGCCCTGATCGGAGCACCATCAAGTGCTATCATACCCCCGGTCAGGCTTGCGGCCTGCTCATGAGATCCCTCATGCAACCTTCTACCCCTAGCAATGGCCGCCAAATCAGTGTCCCCACGCGGGCGCTGAGTAATTGAGCCTCGCTGCGCACCCCCCGCGGGCGTCGCCCCCCCCCCGGGGTACCCCTCTCTTACCTGTGTACCCCGGCGGAGACGACGATGCTGCCCGCTTGCCTCTGGATTCCGGAATGGCGTTCCCGGACGTGACGTCACCGGAAGTGACGTCACCGGAAACGGCCAAACCGGAAGAGACGGGCCCTGACGCGGCCATGGATACCCGCGTGGCCGCCGACGCCCGAACCGAAGCTGGAGGGCCTCCCTGGGATGCCGGTCCCCCGCCGGAAAGCACCGCTGCCAAAGATTGGAGCAGCGCCACCGCCGTGGAGACCGCCTCACCGGTAAGAGTGACCGGTTCAGGTAAGGCCTCACCCACGCCACCGCTCGCACTGGGAACGGAGCCCAGCTCAGCTACCACAACCCCCTCTGCTACCTGGGAACCCACTGCTACCACTGGAGGGGGGACCAAGGGAGGGGTGGGAGAGGGGGAGACAACCATAACCTCAGGGTACAGGCTAGACCCCAGGGCACGACTCACCGGGCGAGGGGGGGAAGGCTGCACCACATCTTCTTCTGAATCAAAATCCTCGATCATCAGCTCATCTAATTCCGACATCTTCTTCCACAGGAATCCTGACAGATGATCCTGACGCTGTGAAGACGAGCTGGAAAAGAGGGTTTAGGCCTTGGGAGCTGACTACTTAAAGGTAAGCTAAACCCCACCCTCACTAATGCAACATTGTTGCAACTTCACAGCAGCACACTCCTAAGGGCCTTAATTATTATGTTCGTTCTGGGCTATGCTGCCCTCCACTGTCTTTTAATATGGAACCTAACAAAGTACCATGTGATACAGTAACTGCTGATTCTAATAGTTTATGTTTTTGTTCAACGTTAAAAGCTTTGTGTACCACTAGGTGTGCTTGTCTTGAACAGACAGACAATGATGAATGGACCTGTCAAACTCAGTTATATAACAATATGAGATGGTTTCAACTATGGCTGGGAAAGATGGTAAGATTATTCCAATGGTCCTTAAACAAGGTATAAGTAAGAATTATTCTCATCTGCAGATAAAGTCTGGATGTGGTTTCCTGCCTGGACAGGTTGGGGAATTGAGCTAGCAAATAGAATTAACAAATATGCTAGTATTATGGATGGGATTATTAATGAGACTACAAGTAAAAGAGTTACAACAAAGATCTAGAGATATAGCTAAGGAAGGATGGGAACGATTGGAACCTGGTTTAAAAATATGCTTACAAATCTTTTAAAACCCATAGTGGTAGTGATAGGAGTAATTCTAATGTGACTAATTGTTTGGAAATTGTTAATGATTTGTGTTTCTCATTGCAGAAAAAGATGAAGATACTGATTGTTTAGGGTGATGATACAACAGCTACAGAGATGACCGACTGATAACTTAGTTCAGCTACCTGCCTTCCCTGCAGACCCTCCAGTCATTTTAGGAGACAGGTGGAAGATCTCATCTTTGCGAGGGGGTCCCACAATTGCACCTCATCAGCTTTGGGCCTACTACAGGATTTGGACCTAGGCCTGTGAAGGGATGCAGTTCTGGCTGCTGTTGTTATCTGTTTAGATAGAGATTGCATATTTTGTGTTTGCGTGTAACCAATAAAGATGTGTGAATGCTTAGAGGAAATGATAACTATGTAGGCAGATCTGGAATGGAGGCTCAGCATCCCACTGTCTATGCAGCTTATCTGTATACTCAGTGATATACAGTCTGTTTAAGGGGTCATTTCCAGGTAGGAAGGTTGTTAGTTAGTCAAGTGAGAGACACAAAGTAATAATGGTGTGATAATAAACGCAAGGTAATACATGTGATAATAAAATTATCAAAAGGGTGAGAAATGTTAAGGAAAAATATTTTTTAATTCTGTATATATATTCTTCTTATGGACTGACAAGTGATATTTTTAAACAGTTACATTTCTTTTTGTCAATTCAGCTAGTATAGAAACTGCTGTATATGCAAAGTAAGTATTTTCAGCTACAGTAACACCCAAAGTTTGTATGGACAAGATAAGAAGAAGACCACGAGGTGCCTATTGTGACAATTCTCAGAAACACAGAATATGGCTTATAAAAGAGAGACTTGTTTCTATCTAAGGCTGCGCGCCACACACACTCTGTATTACTGTAAAGTGACTTTTTGTCATTTTTGTTGTAATCATGTTTAATTGTACAATTATAACCTTATTAATTTGGAACAGCTGTCTGATGTTAATTTTTTCTTCAACAATGGGTTAATGCATACCATGCAGCTGTCTGTGCTACTGAGGGGTTAATGCATACCATGCAGCTGTCTGTGCTTCTGATGGGTTAATGCATACCATGCAGCTGTCTGTGCTACTGAGGGTTTAATGCATACCATGCAGCTGTCTGTGCTACTGAGGGTTTAATACATACCATGCAGCTGCCTGTGCTACTGAGGGGTTAATGTATACCATGCAGCTGTCTGTGCTACTGATGGGTTAATGCATACCATGCAGCTGTCTGTACTACTGAGGGTTAATGCATACCATGCAGCTGTCTGTGCTACTGAGAGTTTAATGCATACCATGCAGCTGCCTGTGCTACTGAGGGGTTAATGTATATCATGTAGCTGTCTGGGCTACTGAGGGGTTAATGCATACCATGTAGCTGTCTGGGCTACTGAGGGGTTAATACATACCATGTAGCTGTATGGGCTACTGAGGGGTTAATGCCTACCATGCAGCTGTCTGTGCTACTCATGGGTTAATGCATACCATGCAGCTGTCTGTACTACTGAGGGTTAATGCATACCATGCAGCTGCCTGTGCTACTGATTGGTTAATGCATACCATGCAGCTGCCTGTACTACTGAGGGTTAATGCATACCATGCAGCTGCCTGTACTACTGAGGGTTAATGCATACCATGCAGCTGTCTGTACTACTGAGGGTTAATGCATACCATGCAGCTGTCTGTGCTACTGAGGGGTTAATGCATACCATGCAGCTGTCTGTGCTACTGAGGGGTTAATGCATACCATGCAGCTTCCTGTGCTACTGATGGGTTAATGCATACCATGCAGCTGTCTGTGCTACTGAGGGGTAAATGCATACCATGCAGCTTCCTGTGCTACTGATGGGTTAATGCATACCATGCAGCTGTCTGTGCTACTGAGGGGTTAATGCATACCATGCAGCTTCCTGTGCTACTGAGGGGTTAATGCATACCATGCAGCTGCCTGTGCTACTGAGGGGTTAATGCATACCATGCAGCTGTCTGTGTTACTGAGGGTTAATGCATACCATGCAGCTGTCTGTACTACTAAGGGGTTAATGTATACCATGCAGCTGTCTGTGCTACTAAGGGGTTAATGTATACCATGCAGCTGTCTGTGCTACTGAGGGGTTAATGCATACCATGCAGCTGTCTGTGCTACTGAGGGTTTAATGCATACCATTCAGCTGCCTGTGCTACTGAGGGGTTAATGCATACCATGTAGCTGTATGGGCTACTGAGGGGTTAATGCATACCATGCAGCTGCCTGTGCTACTGAGGGGTTAATGTATATCATGTAGCTGTCTGGGCTACTGAGGGGTTAATGCATACCATGTAGCTGTCTGGGCTACTGAGGGGTTAATACATACCATGTAGCTGTATGGGCTACTGAGGGGTTAATGCATACCATGCAGCTGTCTGTGCTACTGAGGGGTTAATGCATATCATGTAGCTGTCTGGGCTACTGAGGGGTTAATGCATACCATGTAGCTGTATGGGCTACTGAGGGGTTAATGCATACCATGCAGCTGTCTGTGCTACTGAGGGGTTATTACATACCATGCACCTGTCTGTGCTACTGAGGGGTTAATGCGTACCACTTAACTTTCTGTGCTACTGAGGGTTTATTGCATACCATGCAGCTGTCTGTGCTACTGAGGGGTTAATACATACCATGCCGATATCTGTGCTACTGAGGGGTTAACACATACCATACAGCTGTTTGTGCTACTGAGGGGTTAATGCATACCATACAGCTGTTTGTGCTACTGAGAGGTTAATGCATACTATGCAGCTGTCTGTACTACTGAGGGTTAATGCATACCATGCAGCTGTCTGTGCTACTGAGGGGTTAATGCATACCATGCAGCTGTCTGTACTACTGAGGGTTAATGCATAATATGACGCTGTCTGTGCTACTGAGGGGTTAATGCATACCATGCAGCTGTTTGTACTACTGAGCGATTAATGCATAATATGACGCTGTCTGTGCTACTGAGGGTTAATGCATACCATGCAGCTGTCTGTGATACTGAGTGGTTAATGCATACCATGCAGCTGTCTGTACTATTGAGGGTTAATGCATACCATGCAGCTGTCTGTGATACTGAGGGGTTAATGCATACCATGCAGCTGTCTGTACTACTGAGGGTTAACGCATACCATGCAGCTGTCTGTGCTACTGAGGGTTAATGCATACCATGCAGCTGTCTGTACTACTGAGGGTTAATGCATACCATGCAGCTGTCTGTGCTACTGAGGGGTTAATGCATACCATGCAGCTGTCTGTACTACTGAGGGGTTAATGCATACCATGCAGCTGTTTGTACTACTGAGCGATTAATGCATAATATGACGCTGTCTGTGCTACTGAGGGTTAATGCATACCATGCAGCTGTCTGTGATACTGAGTGGTTAATGCATACCATGCAGCTGTCTGTACTATTGAGGGTTAATGCATACCATGCAGCTGTCTGTGATACTGAGTGGTTAATGCATACCATGCAGCTGTCTGTGATACTGAGGGGTTAATGCATACCATGCAGCTGTCTGTACTACTGAGGGTTAACGCATACCATGCAGCTGTCTGTGCTACTGAGGGTTAATGCATACCATGCAGCTGTCTGTACTACTGAGGGTTAATGCATACCATGCAGCTGTCTGTGCTACTGAGGGGTTAATGCATACCATGCAGCTGTCTGTACTACTGAGGGTTAATGCATACCATGCAGCTGTCTGTGCTACTGAGGGTTAATGCCAGACATCCCAACCTGCAAAAACCCATTTCAGGGAGGTGCCCCCCTCGCGCCCCTCACTATACTACATCACTGCATGCCAATCTCACTATCGTACCTCACTGTACCGCCTCTGTATATTACCTCACTGTACCACCTCTGTATATTACCTCACTGTACCACCTCTGTATAGTACCTCACTGTACCACCTCTGTATAGTACCTCACCTCACTATTGTACCTCACTGTACCACCTCACTATTGTACCCCCAGTCCCCCCAATTCAGAATTTCTCTGATTATGAAATAGTTGAAAATGTTATCACATTATACAGTATGGGAGCCTGCACAATATGTAGAGTATGGGAGCCTGCACAATATGTAGAGTATGGGAGCCTGCACAATATATAGAGTATGAGAACCTGCACAATATATACAGGGAGTGCAGAATTATTAGGCAAGTTGTATTTTTGAGGATTCATTTTATTATTGAACAACAACCATGTTCTCAATGAACCCAAAAAACTCATTAATATCAAAGCTGAATATTTTTGGAAGTAGTTTTTAGTTTGTTTTTAGTTTTAGCTATTTTAGGGGGATATCTGTGTGTGCAGGTGACTATTACTGTGCATAATTATTAGGTAACTTAACAAAAAACAAATATATACCCATTTCAATTATTTATTTTTACCAGTGAAACCAATATAACATCTCAACATTCACAAATATACATTTCTGACAAAAACAAATCAGTGACCAATATAGCCACCTTTCTATGCAAGGACACTCAAAAGCCTGCCATCCATGGATTCTGTCAGTGTTTTGATCTGTTCACCATCAACATTGCGTGCAGCAGCAACCACAGCCTCCCAGACACTGTTCAGAGAGGTGTACTGTGTGATGATCTTTATAATGTATTAGCAAACAGCAAGGAGAGAGAACAGGAATACAGACTTTATTCAGCAGCATCCATCTTAACAATAACTGCCCGCCCCCTCCAATCACATGACTAAAATGTTAACTGTTTGTAGTGCACAGAGTGAACTAAGCATAACTATTGAACTTAAACTATAACATAAAGCATACACATCATTACATCTTCCCCTTCAAATATGAAACACTTAATATGAGACAAAGTCTTCCCATATTTTTGGTTTAATAGCTCGACCATAACGAGAGAAAGTAACTGCTGGCTCACTAGCAGTACAATCAGTGTCAGGTTGAGAGTCATTCCCAGCATTATCGCAAGCTGATACACTTATGTTGTCCTCAAAGTCCTCAGTAGACTTTACATCCATGTTAGGGAATTCTGTGCATTCATTGCTTTGCTCTTTATTGTCATTGCTGCTTGGTTCCTCGAGTAGAGTATCAGCTGCAGTGTCTGGTCGAAGATGATGCCTGTTGCGTCTCAGTTTCTGTCCACACTTGGTTTTGATTATATATGACCTTGGTGAATTAGCTTCACTGACAATTCGAGCAGGTTCCCATGTATCCCCAGTGACTCTGTGTCTCACAGCTTGCCCAGCCCTGAGTGGACCAAGTAACTTGGTAGATTTGTCAAAATACAGCTTTTGCTTTTTCATGTTTATGTTCCTCTGACCTGTTACCTGATCCTGTGGGATAGTCTGAGGCTGCAATTTCTGTGGTGCAATAGGCACTGTGGTCCTCAGTGCTCTACCCATGAGCAGCTGTGCAGGTGAACATAAATCCTCCATGGGTGTTGCACGATAGTTTAACAGGCCTAGGTACACATCCTGCCCTGATGATTGTGCTTTTCTGATAATGGATTTGGCTATGCCAACATACTTCTCAGCTAAACCATTGGCCTGTGAGTGATACGGACTTACTGGTTTGTGCCTGACTCCCCATTCACGCAGAAAGCACTGGAATTCAGCACTTGAGAATTGCGGGCCATTATCAGACACAAGTTCTTCACACACTCCATGTCTCGAGAGTATTGTTTTGAAAGCCCATATGATTGCTGATGCTTTTAGATTTCTCAGCTGTACTAACTCAAAGAATTTGCTGTAGTAATCTACTACTATCAGGTAGTGGTTGTCCTCAAAATGAAAAATATCTGTGGCCAGTCTCTGCCATGCCCGTGAAGGAGTGTTCCATGATGTGAGAGGTTCTTTTGCATTGTTTTTTGAAATGTCTGGCAGGTTTCACATGTCTTCACAAGTGTCTCAATATCAAGGTCCAAATTAGGCCAGTAAACCACATCCCGTGCTCTGCGCTTACAAAGAGTAATGCCCAAATGTCCCTGGTGAATTTGCTCCAATATTTCTGCCTGCTGTGATTTAGGAATAACAATACGGTCACCCATGAATATGATATCCGTATGAAAGGATAGTTCATTTCTCACAGGCCAGAATCCCTGCAACTCAGGAGAAAGCTTCTTTCGTTTTTCTGGCCAGCCATTGCACATGACACGAATTAGTTTTTCTAGTACTTTATCTTGTTTGGTATCTTGTCTAATTTTTTCCAGCCGTACATCAGCTATTGGAATATTTACTAGTACTGTATGTACCTGTTCTTCCAATTCAGGTTCATCCCGTGCTTCATGTCCTTCTGGAAACACCCTAGACAGCGTATCTGCCATCGGAATTTCCTTTCCTGGTTTATATTTCACTGTGAGATCATACTGTTGTAGTTTCATAACCATCCTCTGCAGGCGTGGAGGTATAGCAGATAGTGGTTTTTGCATGATGTACTCCAATGGTTTGTGATCAGTTTCCACAACCACTGGGCGACCATAGATATACTGGTGAAATTTCTCACATCCATTTACAATGGCCAACATCTCCTTCTCAATTTGAGCATAATTGGCTTGTGTTGTTGTCAGAGCTCGTGAAGCATATGCAACAGGATGTCCTTGTTGCATTAGCACAGCACCTAACCCAAACTGGGATGCATCCACTTGAAGCACAGTGTTGCAGTTTACGTCAAAATATTTCAGTATTGGCCCTGGATGTTTAGTGATCAGTTTTTTTACTTTCTCAAATGTCTTTTCCATGTTTGCGTCCCAAGACCAAATAGCATCCCTTTGTAGCAATGCACGTAGTGGGGCTGTCAGCTGAGCGAGGCCCTGAGAAAACTTGGATAGATAATTAAAAATGCCTAATGATGTCTCTAGTTCCTTCCTGGAGGATGGGGCCTTCATGCTAATAACTGCTGTTATCTTCTTTGGATCAGGCTTTAAACCCTCTTTGGTTAGAAGGTGTCCAAAATATGTAACCTCTTCTACCCCAATTTGCATTTTGTTTGGATTGAGTTTAAGATTTTTCTCCCGACACCGCTTGAGTAAGGCAATAAGGTTTTTGTCATGTTCTGTACGATCCTTTCCATAAACCAGCAAATCATCAATTATTACTTCAACACCATGTAGACCAGCAATCAACTCATGTGATTTCTTTTGAAATATCTCCTGAGCAGAAGCAATGCCGAAAGGTACCCTTGTGAAACGCCATCGTCCAAAGGGGGAGTTGAAAGTGGTCAGGTGACTGCTGGGTTCATCAAGACGCAATTGCCAGTAACCAGATTGTGCATCTAGTACACTAAACACTGTTGCTCCTACTAGCTTGTGAGCTATATCATCTATGGTGGGGAGTTTGTAGTGTTCTCTCATTATTACTTTGTTCAAATCACGTGGGTCAATGCAAATACGAATTGCGCCTGTGTTTTTCTTCTCTACCACAACCATAGAACTGACCCATTCTGATGGTTCTGTGACCTTTTTTACTACCCCCAACTTCTCCATCCTAGTTAGTTCTTGTTTGACTTTAGCCTCAAGGGATAGAGGTATTTTCCTTGGGGCATGAATGACAGGCTGTGCACCCTCTTTTATACGTATGCGGCTAATCCCCGGGAGGCACCCTAGGCCTTTGAATAGATCACTGTACTCATGCTTAATGTTGTCCTTTGACAGTTCGCTGCACCCACCATCCACAGCCATAATGATCTTTACAAGTCCAATATCTTTACTTGTTTTTAGACCTAATACTGCTGGGGCTTTTGTTTCTATCACAAACAATTGTAAGACCTTTTCAGATCCCTTGTAAAAACATTTTGCATGGCAGCGACCCATCACTTTCAGCTTTTCACCACCATATCCCAACAGTTTTGGTAGGTCTTGAGTCTCTAAGGGGAATTCATTTCTAAGGAGTTCCAGGTATGTGTGGCTTGGCACACAGTTTACTTGTGCCCCTGTATCTATTTTGAATGTGACTGGAGTTTTGTGAGCCCCTATCTGTAGGGTTACATTTGCTTCATCTGCAGACTTGTGTGATTTCTGTACTGCTGCAAGATATATTGGGGTGCAATCTGAGTCTAACCCTGCATTGTCATCATTGTCCTCTATGGCGTGTACAGCCTGTGTTTGTGTCCTTGCAATATGTGAAAACAGCTTACACACCCTGGCAAAATGTCCTCTTTTCTTGCATTTATTACATATCTGCCACCTTGCAGGACAGGCAGCATTTTTGTTGTGCATGTTTCCACAGTAGCCACAGGTTGCTTGTGTGTTACTTGTCCCAGTGTCCCACTTGCCTTTTATCCCCTTGTGTCCTCTTTCTTGCCAGTATCTGCTGCTTTGATTTTCTATAGCACTGATCTGGTGTTGTGTTCCTTCCAGTACCTGCATGTCCTTTCTTGACATTTCATATGCTCTAGCAATCCTGATGGCTTTCTCAAGATTTAAATCTTCTTCCTGCAGCAGCTTTTCCTGAACTTCTTTAAACTTACTGCCCATCAGAATACGGTCTTTTATCATATCACCTACATCATAAAAAGCACAGTCTTTGGCAAGCAAGCGCAGCTGTGTCACCCATTCATCCACAGATTCACCTCCACACTGATTCCTCTCATAAAATATTTTCCTCTGCACTGTGATGTTTTTCCTTGGATTGCAGTATGCTTCAAACTTTGCAAACAATACCTCTGTTTTTTTTTTGTCATCTGCAGTGATATCCCCACTTGCCTGCCAGGCTCTGCATACATCACGTCCCTTTTGTCCCACACATATCAGAAAGTGTGCTGCCTTCTGTTGATCAGTCCATCTGTCTGCATCTGGGCCTACAAACACAAGTTCAATCAGCTCCCTCCATTTTGACCAATTGTCAGAAATGTTCCCTGACTCTAAATCCAGAGAAGGAATGTTCTTTGTGCTGCTGTTTGCTGCCATGTCACTTTTCACCCCACTTCTGGTACCATGTGATGATCTTTATAATGTATTAGCAAACAGCAAGGAGAGAGAACAGGAATACAGACTTTATTCAGCAGCATCCATCTTAACAATAACTGCCCGCCCCCTCCAATCACATGACTAAAATGTTAACTGTTTGTAGTGCACAGAGTGAACTAAGCATAACTATTGAACTTAAACTATAACATAAAGCATACACATCATTACATACTGATTTCCCTCCTTGTAAATCTCACATTTGATGATGGACCACAGGTTCTCAATGGGGTTCAGATCAGGTGAACAAGGAGGCCATGTCATTAGATTTTCTTCTTTTATACCCTTTCTTGCCAGCCACGCTGTGGAGTACTTGGACGCGTGTGATGGAGCATTGTCCTGCATGAAAATCATGTTTTTCTTGAAGGATGCAGACTTCTTCCTGTACCACTGCTTGAAGAAGGTGTCTTCCAGAAACTGGCAGTAGGACTGGGAGTTGAGCTTGACTCCATCCTCAACCCGAAAAGGCCCCACAAGCTCATCTTTGATGATACCAGCCCAAACCAGTACTCCACCTCCACCTTGCTGGCGTCTGAGTCGGACTGGAGCTCTCTGCCCTTTACCAATCCAGCCACGGGCCCATCCATCTGGCCCATCAAGACTCACTCTCATTTCATCAGTCCATAAAACCTTAGAAAAATCAGTCTTGAGATATTTCTTGGCCCAGTCTTGACGTTTCAGCTTGTGTGTCTTGTTCAGTGGTGGTCGTCATTCAGCCTTTCTTACCTTGGCCATGTCTCTGAGTATTGCACACCTTGTGCTTTTGGGCACTCCAGTGATGTTGCAGCTCTGAAATATGGCCAAACTGGTGGCAAGTGGCATCTTGGCAGCTGCACGCTTGACTTTTCTCAGTTCATGGGCAGTTATTTTGCGCCTTGGTTTTTCCACACGCTTCTTGCGACCCTGTTGACTATTTTGAATGAAACGCTTGATTGTTCGATGATCACGCTTCAGAAGCTTTGCAATTTTAAGAGTGCTGCATCCCTCTGCAAGATATCTCACTATTTTTGACTTTTCTGAGCCTGTCAAGTCCTTCTTTTGACCCATTTTGCCAAAGGAAAGGAAGTTGCCTAATAATTATGCACACCTGATATAGGGTGTTGATGTCATTAGACCACACCCCTTCTCATTACAGAGATGCACATCACCTAATATGCTTAATTGGTAGTAGGCTTTCGAGCCTATACAGCTTGGAGTAAGACAACATGCATAAAGAGGATGATGTGGTCAAAATACTAATTTGCCTAATAATTCTGCACTCCCTGTAGAGTATGGTAGCCTGCACAATATATAGAGTATGGGAGCCTGCACAATATATAGAGTATGGTAGCCTGCAAAAATATATAGAGTATGGGAGCCTGCACAATATAAGGAGTATGGGAGCCTGAAAAGTCTGCACAATAAATAGAGTATGGGAGCCTGCACAGCCTGCACAATAAATAGAGTATGGGAGCCTGTACAACTCACCTATATCAGGTCTGCTGCGCACCACATTAGAGAATAGATCAGGAAGGGGGAGAAAAGTATAGAGAGGAACGCAGAAACTATTTACATTGAGCTATAATGGAACAGTGACACCTAGAGGTAGAAATGAAAAGTGCAGGCACTAATTTGATTTTCTCTGGAACCGCTATTTCCGGGAGATTGTGTTTAATTTGCAGGTGTCAAGGAGCCGCTATTTCATTGCGGGAGACTCCAGGACCTTCTGGGAGAGTTGGGATGTCTTTAATGCATACCATGCAGCTGTCTGTACTACTGAGGGTTAATGCATACCATGCAGCTGTCTGTGCTATTGAGGGTTAATGCATACCATGCAGCTGTCTGTACTACTGAGGGTTAATGCATGCCATGCAGCTGTCTGTACTACTGAGGGTTAATGCATACCATGCAGCTGTCTGTACTACTGAGGGTTAATGCATACCATGCAGCTGTCTGTACTGCTGAGGGTTAATGCATACCATGCAGCTGTCTGTGCTACTGAGAGGTTAATGCATACCATGCAGCTGTCTGTGCTACTGAGAGGCTAATACATACCATGCAGCTGTCTGTACTACTGAGGGTTAACGCATACCATGCAGCTGTCTGTGCTACTGAGGGTTAATGCATACCATGCAGCTGTCTGTACTACTGAGGGTTAATGCATACCATGCAGCTGTCTGTACTACTGAGGGTTAAAGCATACCATGCAGCTGTCTGTACTACTGAGGGTTAATGCATACCATGCAGCTGTCTGTGCTACTGAGAGGTTAATGCATACCATGCAGCTGTCTGTGCTACTGAGAGGCTAATACATACCATGCAGCTGTCTGTACTACTGAGGGTTAATGCATACCATGCAGCTGTCTGTGCTACTGAGGGTTAATGCATACCATGCAGCTGTCTGTACTACTGAGGGTTAACGCATACCATGCAGCTGTCTGTACTACTGAGGGTTAATGCATACCATGCAGCTGTCTGTACTACTGAGGGGTTAATACATACCATGCAGCTGTCTGTGCTACTGAGGGTTAATGCACACCATGCAGCTGTCTGTACTACTGAGGGTTAATGCTTACTATGCAGCTGTCTGTACTACTGAGGGTTAATGCATACCATGCAGCTGTCTGTACTACTGAGGGTTAATGCATACCATGCAGCGGTCTGTACTACTGAGGGTTAATGCATACCATGCAGCTGTCTGTACTACTGAGGGTTAATGCATACCATGCAGCTGTCTGTACTACTGAGGGGTTAATACATACCATGCAGCTGTCTGTACTACTGAGGGGTTAATGCAAATCATGCAGCTGTGATACTGAGGGATTAATGCATGCCATGCAGCTGTTTGTACTACTGAGCGATTAATGCATAATATGAAGCTGCCTGTGCTACTGAGGGTTAATGCATACCATGCAGCTGTCTGTACTACTAAGGGTTAATGCATACCATGCAGCTGTCTGTACTACTGAGGGTTAATACATACCATGCAGCTGTCTGTGTTACTGAGGGGTTAATGCATACCATGTAGCTGTCTGTACTACTGAGGGTTAATGCATACCATGCAGCTGTCTGTACTACTGAGGGTTAATGCATACCATGCAGCTGTCTGTACTACTGAGGGTTAATGCATACCATGCAGCTGTCTGTACTACTGAGGGTTAATGCATACCATGCAGCTGTCTGTGCTACTGAGAGGTTAATGCATGCCATGCAGCTGTCTGTGCTACTGAGAGGCTAATACATACCATGCAGCTGTCTGTACTACTGAGGGTTAATGCATACCATGCAGCTGTCTGTGCTACTGAGGGTTAATGCATACCATGCAGCTGTCTGTACTACTGAGGGTTAACGCATACCATGCAGCTGTCTGTACTACTGAGGGTTAATGCATACCATGCAGCTGTCTGTACTACTGAGGGGTTAATACATACCATGCAGCTGTCTGTGCTACTGAGGGTTAATGCACACCATGCAGCTGTCTGTACTACTGAGGGTTAATGCATACTATGCAGCTGTCTGTACTACTGAGGGTTAATGCATACCATGCAGCTGTCTGTACTACTGAGGGTTAATGCATACCATGCAGCGGTCTGTACTACTGAGGGCTAATGCATACCATGCAGCTGTCTGTACTACTGAGGGTTGATACATACCATGCAGCTGTCTGTACTACTGAGGGTTAATGCATACCATGCAGCTGTGATACTGAGGGGTTAATGCATACCATGCAGCTGTCTGTACTACTGAGGGTTAATGCATACCATACAGCTGTGATACTGATGGTTAATACATACCATGCAGCTGTCTGTGCTACTGAGGGGTTAATACATACCATGCAGCTTCCTGTGCTACTGAGGGGTTAATACATACCATGCAGCTGTCTGTGCTACTGAGGGGTTAATACATACCATGCAGCTGTCTGTACTACTGAGGGGTTAATGCAAATCATGCAGCTGTGATACTGAGGGATTAATGCATGCCATGCAGCTGTTTGTACTACTGAGCGATTAATGCATAATATGAAGCTGTCTGTGTTACTGAGGGGTTAATGCATACCATGTAGCTGTCTGTACTACTGAGGGTTAATGCATACCATGCAGCTGTCTGTACTACTGAGGGTTAATGCATACCATGCAGCTGTCTGTACTACTGAGGGTTAATGCATACCATGCAGCTGTCTGTACTACTGAGGGTTAATGCATACCATGCAGCTGTCTGTGCTACTGAGAGGTTAATGCATACCATGCAGCTGTCTGTACTACTGAGGGTTAATGCATACCATGCAGCTGTCTGTACTACTGAGGGGTTAATACATACCATGCAGCTGTCTGTGCTACTGAGGGTTAATGCACACCATGCAGCTGTCTGTACTACTGAGGGTTAATGCATACTATGCAGCTGTCTGTACTACTGAGGGTTAATGCATACCATGCAGCTGTCTGTACTACTGAGGGTTAATGCATACCATGCAGTGGTCTGTACTACTGAGGGTTAATGCATACCATGCAGCTGTCTGTACTACTGAGGGTTAATACATACCATGCAGCTGTCTGTACTACTGAGGGTTAATGCATACCATGCAGCTGTGATACTGAGGGGTTAATGCATACCATGCAGCTGTCTGTACTACTGAGGGTTAATGCATACCATACAGCTGTGATACTGAGGGTTAATACATACCATGCAGCTGTCTGTGCTACAGAGGGGTTAATACATACCATGCAGCTTCCTGTGCTACTGAGGGGTTAATACATACCATGCAGCTGTCTGTGCTACTGAGGGGTTAATACATACCATGCAGCTGTCTCTACTACTGAGGGGTTAATGCAAATCATGCAGCTGTGATACTAAGGGATTAATGCATGCCATGCAGCTGTTTGTACTACTGAGCGATTAATGCATAATATGAAGCTGTCTGTGCTACTGAGGGTTAATGCATACCATGCAGCTGTCTGTACTACTGAGGGTTAATGCATACCATGCAGCTGTCTGTACTACTGAGGGTTAATACATACCATGCAGCTGTCTGTGTTACTGAGGGGTTAATGCATACCATGTAGCTGTCTGTGTTACTGAGGGGTTAATGCATACCATGTAGCTGTCTGTGTTACTGAGGGGTTAATGCACACCATTCAGCTGTCTGTACTACTGAGGGTTAATGCATACCATGCAGCTGTCTGTGTTACTGAGGGGTTAATGCATACCATGCAGCTGTCTGTGTTACTGTGGGGTTAATACATACCATGCAGCTGTCTGTACTACTGAGGGTTAATGCATACCATGCAGCTGTCTGTACTACTGAGGGTTAATGCATACCATGGAGCTGTCTGTGTTACTGAGGGGTTAATGCATACCATGCAGCTGTCTGTGTTACTGAGGGGTTAATGCATACCATGCAGCTGTCTGTGCTACTGAGGGTTAATGCATACTATGCAGCTGTCTGTGCTACTGAGGGGTTAATGCATACCATGCAGCTGTCTGTGTTACTGAGGGGTTAATACATACCATGCAGCTGTCTGTACTACTGAGGGTTAATGCATACCATGCAGCTGTCTGTACTACTGAGGGTTAATGCATACCATGCAGCTGTCGGTGTTACTGAGGGGTTAATGCATACCATGCAACTGTGTGTGTTACTGAGGGGTTAATGCATACCATGCAGCTGTCTGTGCTACTGAGGGTTAATGCATACTATGCAGCTGTCTGTGCTACTGAGGGGTTAATGCATACCATACAGCTGTCTGTGCTACTGAGGGGTTAATGCATACCATGCAGCTGTCTGTGCTACTGAGGGGTTAATGCATACCATACAGCTGTCTGTGCTACTGAGGGGTTAATACATACCATGCAGCTGTCTGTGCTACTGAGGGTTAATGCAAATCATGCAGCTGTGCTACTGAGGGTTAATGCATACCATGCAGCTGTCTGTGATACTGAGTGGTTAATGCATACCATGCAGCTGTCTGTACTACTGAGGGTTAATGCCTACCATGCAGCTGTCTGTGCTACTGAGGGTTAATACATACCATGCAGCTGTCTGTACTACTGAGGGGTTAATGCATACCATGCAGCTGTCTGTACTACTGAGGGGTTAATGCATACCATGCAGCTGTCTGTACTACTGAGGGTTAATGCATACTATGCAGCTGTCTGTACTACTGAGGGTTAATGCATACCATGCAGCTGTCTGTACTACTGAGGGTTAATGCATACCATGCAGCGGTCTGTACTACTGAGGGTTAATGCATACCATACAGCTGTCTGTACTACTGAGGGTTAATACATACCATGCAGCTGTCTGTACTACTGAGGGTTAATGCATACCATGCAGCGGTCTGTACTACTGAGGGTTAATGCATACCATGCAGCTGTCTGTACTACTGAGGGTTAATACATACCATGCAGCTGTCTGTACTACTGAGGGTTAATGCATACCATGCAGCTGTGATACTGAGGGGTTAATGCATACCATGCAGCTGTCTGTACTACTGAGGGTTAATGCATATCATACAGCTGTGATACTGAGGGTTAATACATTCCATGCAGCTGTCTGTGCTACTGAGGGGTTAATACATACCATGCAGCTTCCTGTGCTACTGAGGGGTTAATACATACCATGCAGCTGTCTGTGCTACTGAGGGGTTAATACATACCATGCAGCTGTCTGTACTACTGAGGGGTTAATGCAAATCATGCAGCTGTGATACTGAGGGATTAATGCATGCCATGCAGCTGTTTGTACTACTGAGCGATGAATGCATAATATGAAGCTGTCTGTGCTACTGAGGGTTAATGCATACCATGCAGCTGTCTGTACTACTGAGGGTTAATGCATACCATGCAGCTGTCTGTACTACTGAGGGTTAATACATACCATGCAGCTGTCTGTGTTACTGAGGGGTTAATGCATACCATGTAGCTGTCTGTGTTACTGAGGGGTTAATGCATACCATGTAGATGTCTGTGTTACTGAGGGGTTAATGCATACCATGTAGCTGTCTGTGTTACTGAGGGGTTAATGCACACCATTCAGCTGTCTGTACTACTGAGGGTTAATGCATACCATAAAGCTGTCTGTGATACTGAGTGGTTAATGCATATCATGCAGCTGTCTGTACTACTGAGGGTTAATGCCTACCATGCAGCTGTCTGTGCTACTGAGGGTTAATGCATACCATGCAGCTGTCTGTACTACTGAGGGTTAATGCATACTATGCAGCTGTCTGTACTACTGAGGGTTAATGCATACCATGCAGCTGTCTGTACTACTGAGGGTTAATGCATACCATGCAGCGGTCTGTACTACTGAGGGTTAATGCATACCATGCAGCTGTCTGTACTACTGAGGGTTAATGCATACCATGCAGCTGTCTGTACTACTGAGGGTTAATGCATACCATGCAGCGGTCTGTACTACTGAGGGTTAATGCATACCATGCAGCTGTCTGTACTACTGAGGGTTAATACATACCATGCAGCTGTCTGTACTACTGAGGGTTAATGCATACCATGCAGCTGTGATACTGAGGGGTTAATGCATACCATGCAGCTGTCTGTACTACTGAGGGTTAATGCATACCATACAGCTGTGCTACTGAGGGGTTAATACATACCATGCAGCTTCCTGTGCTACTGAGGGGTTAATGCATACCATGCAGCTGTCTGTGCTACTGAGGGGTTAATACATACCATGCAGCTTCCTGTGCTACTGAGGGGTTAATACATACCATGCAGCTGTCTGTGCTACTGAGGGGTTAATGCATACCATGCAGCTGTCTGTACTACTGAGGGGTTAATGCAAATCATGCAGCTGTGATACTGAGGGATTAATGCATGCCATGCAGCTGTTTGTACTACTGAGCGATTAATGCATAATATGAAGCTGTCTGTGCTACTGAGGGTTAATGCATACCATGCAGCTGTCTGTACTACTGAGGGTTAATGCATACCATGCAGCTGTCTGTACTACTGAGGGTTAATACATACCATGCAGCTGTCTGTGTTACTGATGGGTTAATGCATACCATGTAGCTGTCTGTGTTACTGAGGGGTTAATGCATACCATGTAGCTGTCTGTGTTACTGAGGGGTTAATGCATACCATGTAGCTGTCTGTGTTACTGAGGGGTTAATGCACACCATTCAGCTGTCTGTACTACTGAGGGTTAATGCATACCATGCAGCTGTCTGTGTTACTGAGGGGTTAATGCATACCATGCAGCTGTCTGTGTTACTGTGGGGTTAATACATACCATGCAGCTGTCTGTACTACTGAGGGTTAATGCATACCATGCAGCTGTCTGTACTACTGAGGGTTAATGCATACCATGGAGCTGTCTGTGTTACTGAGGGGTTAATGCATACCATGCAGCTGTCTGTGTTACTGAGGGGTTAATGCATACCATGCAGCTGTCTGTGCTACTGAGGGTTAATGCATACTATGCAGCTGTCTGTGCTACTGAGGGGTTAATGCATACCATACAGCTGTCTGTGCTACTGAGGGGTTAATGCATACCATGCAGCTATCTGTGCTACTGAGGGGTTAATGCATACCATACAGCTGTCTGTGCTACTGAGGGGTTAATACATACCATGCAGCTGTCTGTGCTACTGAGGGTTAATGCAAATCATGCAGCTGTGCTACTGAGGGTTAATGCATACCATGCAGCTGTCTGTGATACTGAGTGGTTAATGCATACCATGCAGCTGTCTGTACTACTGAGGGTTAATGCCTACCATGCAGCTGTCTGTGCTACTGAGGGTTAATGCATACCATGCAGCTGTCTGTACTACTGAGGGGTTAATGCATACCATGCAGCTGTCTGTACTACTGAGGGGTTAATGCATACCATGCAGCTGTCTGTACTACTGAGGGTTAATGCATACCATGCAGCTGTCTGTACTACTGAGGGTTAATGCATACCATGCAGCTGTCTGTGCTACTGAGGGTTAATGCATACCATGCAGCTGTGATACTGAGGGCTTAATGCATACCATGCAGCTGTATGTGCTACTGAGGGTTAATGCATACCATGCAGCTGTCTGTACTACTGAGGGGTTAATGCATACCATGCAGCTGCCTGTGCTACTGAGGGTTAATGCATACCATGCAGCTGTATGTGCTACTGAGGGTTAATGCATACCATGCAGCTGTATGTGCTACTGAGGGTTAATGCATACCATGCAGCTGTATGTGCTACTGAGGGTTAATACATACCATGCAGCTGTCTGTGCTTCTGAGGGTTAATGCATACCATGCAGCTGTCTGTGCTACTGAGGGGTTAATGTATACCATGCAGCTGTCTGTGTTACTGAGGGGTTAATGCATACCATGCAACTGTGTGTGTTACTGAGGGGTTAATGCATACCATGCAGCTGTCTGTGTTACTGAGGGTTAATGCATACTATGCAGCTGTCTGTGCTAATGAGGGGTTAATGCATACCATACAGCTGTCTGTGCTACTGAGGGGTTAATGCATACCATGCAGCTATCTGTGCTACTGAGGGGTTAATACATACCATACAGCTGTCTGTGCTACTGAGGGGTTAATACATACCATGCAGCTGTCTGTGCTACTGAGGGTTAATGCAAATCATGCAGCTGTGCTACTGAGGGTTAATGCATACCATGCAGCTGTCTGTGATACTGAGTGGTTAATGCATACCATGCAGCTGTCTGTACTACTGAGGGTTAATGCCTACCATGCAGCTGTCTGTGCTACTGAGGGTTAATGCATACCATGCAGCTGTCTGTACTACTGAGGGGTTAATGCATACCATGCAGCTGTCTGTACTACTGAGGGGTTAATGCATACCATGCAGCTGTCTGTACTACTGAGGGTTAATGCATACCATGCAGCTGTCTGTACTACTGAGGGTTAATGCATACCATGCAGCTGTGATACTGAGGGCTTAATGCATACCATGCAGCTGTATGTGCTACTGAGGGTTAATGCATACCATGCAGCTGTATGTGCTACTGAGCGTTAATGCATACCATGCAGCTGTATGTGCTACTGAGGGTTAATGCATACCATGCAGCTGTATGTGCTACTGAGGGTTAATACATACCATGCAGCTGTCTGTGCTTCTGAGGGTTAATGCATACCATGCAGCTGTCTGTGCTACTGAGGGGTTAATGTATACCATGCAGCTGTCTGTGCTACTGAGGGGTTAATGCATACCATGCAGCTGTCTGTGCTACTGATGGGTTAATACATACCATGCAGCTGTCTGTGCTACTGAGGGGTTAATACATACCATGCAGCTGTCTGTGCTACTGAGGGGTTCATACATACCATGCAGCTGTCTGTGCTACTGAGAGGTTAATGCATACCATGCAGCTGTGTGTGTTACTGAGGGGTTAATGCATACCATGCAGCTGTCTGTGCTACTGATGGGTTAATGCATACCATGCAGCTGTCAGTGCTACTGATGGGTTAATGCATACCATGCAGCTGTCTGTACTACTGAGGGTTAATGCATACCATGCAGCTGTCTGTACTACTGATGGGTTAATGCATACCATGCAGCTGTGTGTACTACTGAGGGTTAATGCATACCATGCAGCTGTCTGTACTACTGAGGGTTAATGCATACCATGCAGCTGTCTGTACTACTGAGGGGTTAATGCATACCATGCAGCTGTCTGTACTACGGAGGGTTAATGTATATCATGCAGCTGTCTGTACTACAGAGGGTTAATGTATATCATGCAGCTGTCTGTGTTACTGAGGGGTTAATGCCAGACATCCCAACCTGCAAAAACCCATTTCAGGGAGGTGCCCGCCCCCCTCACTATACTACATCACTGCATGCCAACCTCACTATAGTACCTCACTGTACCACCTCTGCAGGGGCGGACTGACAAGTCGGGCAAATCGGCCATGGCCCGAGGGCCCTGCTTCTTAAAGGGGCCCCGCCCCATGCATACTCAAGCTGCATTTTTTTTTCTTTTAAACATTTTTTTTTAATTATTTTTTTGCCTTTATTATTTTTTTTTTTGGTGGGGTGGGGGTCCTCAGCAGTGAGTCGTGAATCGTTTTATCTCAAAAGCAGGAGCCGGTGCGGTAACGTCTCTGTGATGACAAGTCCTGTGTTGTCTCTAAGTCTGCACTCTGCATGCTTTAGTGTCTGAGAAAAAAAAGACTGGACTGGAGCCGTGGAGCCTGACAGTAAGTAAGCCCTACAATATGTGGACCGGCCGTGTGTATAAATCTGGAATCCGGGCCACATATTAATGAACACACACCTTAATTCTGATTGGCTGATATAATTCTATCAGCCAATCAGAATTGAAGGGACGCCATCTTGGATGATGTCATTTAAAGGAACCTTCATTCTGTGTTTAGCCGTGGAAAGAAGAGGATGCTCCGCGTCGGATGTCTTGAAGATGGACCCGCTCCTCGCCGGATGGATGAAGATAGAAGATGCCGTCTGGATGAAGACTTCTGCCCGTCTGGAGGACCACTTCACCCGGCTTGGATGAAGACTTCTCCTGGCTTCGTTGAGGACTTCGGCCCGGTTGGGTGAAGACGTCTCCTAGTAAGGTGATCTTCAAGGGGTTAGTGTTAGGTTTTTTTAAGGGGGGATTGGGTGGGTTTTAGAGTAGGGTTGGTTGTGTGGGTGGTGGGTTTTAATGTTGGGGGAGGGATTGTAAAAAAAATTTCAGGTAAAAGAGCTGATTACTTTGGGGAAAATGCCCCCCAAAAGGCCCTTTTAAGGGCTATTTGTAATTTAGTGTAGGGTAGGGCTTTTTTATTTTTGGGGGGGCTTTTTTATTTTGTTAGGGGGATTAGATTAGGTGTAATTAGTTTAAAAATCTTGTAATTTCTTTATTATTTTCTGTAATTTAGTGGTTTTTTTTATTGTAATTAATTGTATTTAATTTAGGTAATTAATTTAATTGTAGTGTAGTGTTAGGTGTAATTGTAAATTAGGTTAGGTTTTATTTTACAGGTAAATTTGTCTTTATTTTAACTAGGTAGTTATTAAATAGTTAATAACTATTTAATAACTATTGTACCTAGTTAAAATAAATACAAAGTTGCCTGTAAAATAAAAATAAAACCTAAGATAGACACAATGTAACTATTAGTTATATTGTAGCTAGCTTAGGGTTTATTTTATAGCTAAGTATTTAGTTTTAAATAGGAATTATTTAGTTAATTGTAGTAATTTTATTTAGATTTATTTAAATTATATTTAAGTTAGGGGGGTTAGGGTTAGACTTAGGTTTAGGGGTTAATAACGTTATTATAGTGGTGGCGACGTTGTGGGCGGCAGATTAGGGGTTAATAAATGTAGTTAGGTTGCGGCGACATTGGGGGCAGCAGATAAGGGGTTAATAAATATAATGTAGGGTTCGGAGATGTTGGAGGCAGCAGATTAGGGGTTCATAAGTATAATGTAGGTGTCGGCGGTGTCCGGAGCAGGCAGATTAGGGGTTAATAATTATAATGTAGGTGTTGGCGATGTCGGGGGCAGCAGATTAGGGGTTAATAAGTGTAAGATTAGGGGTGTTTAGACTCTGGGTTCATGTTAGGGTGTTAGGTGTAGACATAACTTTTATTTCCCCATAGGAATCAATGGGGCTGAGTTAGGAGCTAAACGCTGCTTTTTTGCAGGTGTTAGGTTTTTTTCCATCCGGCTCTCCCCCATTTATTCCTATGGGGAAATCGTGCATGAGCACGTTCAGCCAGCTCACCGCTAACGTAAGCAGCGCTCTGGTATTGAGGTGAGATGTGGAGCAAAATTTTGCTCTTTGCTCACTTTTTTGCAGTTAACGTCGGGTTTGTAAAAACCCGTAATACCAGTGCTGTCTGTAAGTGAGCGGTGAGCATAAACTGCTCGTTAGCACTGCACAGCTTCTAACGCAAAACTCGTAATCTAGGCGACAGTTAAGTAACCTAAAAAAACAAACACACACACACACACACACAAAGAGTGTGTGTGTGTGTGTGTGTGTATATATATATATATATATATATATATATATATATATTTATATAAATACAGTGTGTGTGTGTGTGTGTGTGTGTTAATCCATAGTTTAGATTAGTTTATGGATGGATTTTTCTGAAAAAGAGCTCAGTTAAATGTCAGAGTGGCAAATTCATGTCTGTCATTTACTAATTCTGATTTCTTAAAGTGTGTGGTGCAATAGCTCCCTCTATAGGCCTTACTATGTATCTAATATACTACGTTGTGAAGCAATCATGGGAGGGAAATCTTTCCTACCCTACTTAGCCTAACATTGCCAACTATTTCAAATTAATGTAAAATACATCCACTTATACAAATGTATTTGTTTGTCCATAAATAAATATTGCTTAAGGATTCTTTTAGAATTTTAGCTATTTTATAAAAAAAACAATGCCTAAAACACACAGGGATCGATTGAATCCCTTTAGAAAAACTTAGCAAATAATTTATCTGCAAAAATCCCTATAGATCTTAATGGTGATTTTTCTGTGGATAACCATTAGATAATTTGTTCTAAAGGATTGTGATCGATCCCTCATTTTCAACACAAATTCAGAAATATCTTGTTTTTCTTGACATCTACACACAGGTTTTAAAAAGATGTATACTATATATCAAGAATCAAAACCTCTGTTCACTCATAGATATCAGTTGTATTAGATAATAACAATAACAAAATACTCTACAAATTTTATATATATATATATATATATATATATATATATATATATATATATATATATATATATATACAGTATATATATATATATATATATATATACATATATATATACACTCACACACACACACACATATATATATATATATATAAAGAATATAGATACAGAAGTGTAAAAAAAGTGATGATAAGAACACTTACAGGTTTATTTTCATGAATACAAAAAGCAAGATTTTCAGAACTCACCATTATCAATAGTAGTAGTCTGCATACTCATTGAATAGGGTTAATTAAAGGGACACTCAATCAAAATTAAACTTTCATTATTCAGATAGAGCATGCCATTTTAAACAACTTTCCAATTTACTTCCATTAACAAAATGTGCACAGTCTTTTTATATTGAAACTTTCTGAGTCACCAGCTCCTACTGAGCATGTGCAAGAATAAGTGTGTATGCATTTGTGAATGGCTGATGGCTATCACATGGTACGTGTATGCATTTGTGAATGGCTGATGGCTGTCACATGGTACAGGGGGAGTGGAAAAAGACATAACTTTTAAAATTGTCAGAAAAAAAATCTACTATTCATTTGAAGTTCAGACTAAGTGCTATTGCATTGTCTTGTTATCTTGCATTTGTTGATTATGCAAATCTACTGTGTTGACTGGTCCTTTAAGATTGAACAAATTGCAGACAGGAGGGCGTTTCCCTTCATTTTAGCCTGCAAAACCAGTGTACTCTATACATCACTTTGAATTGCAAATTCTTGTTTGTATACTAAGCAAGACAATTTACAATTAGATCATATGTTACTACAGTATGGTTTAATATAAGGAGTAGGCAGGAGGACAAAGCACAAAGGGTGATAATTATAGTGTTATATAAAGACAGGTACTGTACTAGTGATCATCAGATTCACTGATATATAATAGGCTGCCTGCAGGCATTAAAATGAATTGGGGTAAATCCTGTTATGTTATATATGGGTTAATATGGGCAATACAAGAGTCAGAGGACAAATGGATAAATTCATAGAATTGGTAGAGTATTATACTCTGA
Organism: Bombina bombina; assembly: GCF_027579735.1. Classification (NCBI taxonomy): domain Eukaryota; kingdom Metazoa; phylum Chordata; class Amphibia; order Anura; family Bombinatoridae; genus Bombina; species Bombina bombina. Next base: position 119,699,713 of record NC_069503.1, read on the forward strand.
TGTATGGGCAAAACAGAGGATGAGTGACAAAGGGGTCCTATAAAGTTAGTGGTAATATAAGGGAGACCGAGTTTCTTATAAAGTTATATATATGTGGGTAATATAAGGGCAGAGTCAGAGCGTGATAGATGGATATTAGATTTTTATAGATTATAGTATAATCTAATATCCCTCTATCACACTCTGAGTCTGCCCTTATATTACCCACATATACTGTATATAACTTTATAAGAAATTCCATTACCCTCTGCCCTTATATTACCACTAACTTTATAAGACCCCTTTGTCATCCTCTGTACTGCCCATACATCAGAGTATAATATTCTACCAATCCATTATCCATTTGATCTGACATCAGTGGTGTTTGTAGAAGAATTGAAAATGTAAGAATCTTTTGATAGATTGAAGCCCAATCTTTTTGAGCTTCTCTAGATTGCATCTTCGTGAAATTGAGTGTCAGACTATTGATAAATAAGTGGTAATGTGTGATGTGAAAAAGAAAGGGACTAGTGGTGTGTGTTAAAAAAGCAAAAAGTGGTCCAAGCAAAACATTTGGTGTAAAGGTGTACAAAAAACAAAATATAGATTTCAAAACCAATGTGATAAAAATGAAAAATGAGCAATATCCGCTATGATACTGAAATCATGATAATACAAAATGAATCTATTTAGGCAGTGTCTAAAATATATAAATGTGATAAACCCAAATGTGTAAAGTGATTCTTAATATAATGTGCAAAAATAGTGTCAAATGACCAATACTGATAAAATGACAGATTTGTATTATTTTGGAGACCACAATGAAAGTTAAACCCTAATAGAGCAATTCACCAACCATGCAGTGTGCTCAAACGTTTCTACTACTAAATAAAACACAGGCAATAGTAAATGTTTGATCTCAATTATTTTGGAAACCACAACGAAGGTTAAACCTTAATAGGGCAATTCACCTTGCGGTGTACTCAAAAGTTTCCACTACTGAAAAAAACACAAGCAATAGTAATTGTTAAATCTCTGGTAAATGGAACGTATCTAATATATACCTAAATAGAACCATGGACGGTGTCAGCTACCCCAAAAAAACACCCTGAAAATAAAAAAAAATGGAAACCTGATAAGGATTCCTATTGGGGGCGCACCTTTTAATAATCTGAGTGTTCTATATAAAGAATATACAAGAAAATACCATAATTAAAATATATATATATTTAATTGATGGTATTTCTTGTATATTCATTATATAGAACACTCAGATTATTACAAGGTGCGCCCCTAATAAGAATCCTTCTCAGGTTTCCATTTTTTTAAAAACTGAAATCTGTCTCAAACAATCTACTACTGTAACTACTCATATGAAGTTCAGACTTAGTGCTATTGTATTGTCTTATTTTCATTCATTTGTTAATTATTCAAATCTGTATTTAGTGGTGGTCCTTTAAGATTTTTATATATTTCTGTGAAAAATAAACGTTCATGGTTTAGAGAGAACATGCAACTTTCTAATTTACTCCTGTTATTATTTTTTCTTTGTTCTTTTGCTATCTTTATTTGAAAAAGCAGGGATTTAAGATTAGGAGCTGGCCCATTTTTTTTCACCACCTGGGTAGTGCTTGCTGATTGGTGAATACATTTAGCCACCACCAATCAGTAAGCGCTACCCATGTTCTGAACCAAAACTGAGCTGGCTCTTAAAGGGACAGTTCACACAAAAAATGTTTTCCCTTTAAATTGGTCCCAATGATTAATTTTACCTGCTGGAATGTTTAAAATGGTTTACAAGTAGCTCCTTTACCCCAAATTTGGCATTTGAAATAGCTGATTTAGCCTGTGGTATCCCAATCTATAGTGAAAGTGTCTATACTGGAGTATATTCTATTGAATAGCCTAAGTAAACACATCCAGTAGAAGAGATTACACTCTCAGTGGGGGGCATGATAGTTAAGTAATACAATGATAATTTTTAATTGTTCTCTCTAAGTATTGAGCTTTGGTTTTCTAGACAAATATTAGATAAGAAGCAAGTCTGTGTACACAAAGTGATAACATAATGAGATCTGATATTACCTGAAGCTCAGCCCATTGTAATAGACTGTGGTTTAAAAGCACAACACCAGCTACTTCATATACACAAATAAACCGAAAAATGCATATGAGGTGAGAGGAGCACAGGAGGTGGGAGGGGCATTAGGGTGTGGGGAGGGGCATATGAGGTGGGAGGAGCACAATAGGTGGGAGGGGCATTGGGGTGGGGGAGGGGCAGATGAGGTAGGTGGGTGGGGGGCCCTGCCACACCTTTGCCCGGGGGCCCTGGTTGGTCTCAGTACACCCCTGATAGCAGACGTATGTGGCATTGCTTTTTGGTAAATAGAAGGTCGCTAAATGCAGCTGCGCACCACACTTGTATTAAGCCCAGCAGTGAAGGGGTTAATTATGTAGCTTGTAGGATTAATTTTAGCTTCAGTGTATAGATTACCCTCCCACCTGACACATCCCACCCCCTGATCTCTCCCAATCCCTCTCAAACAGCTCTCTTTCCTCCCCCACCCCATCTTAAGTACTGGCAGAAAGTCTGCCAGTACTAAAAAGTGTTTTTTTTTAAATATTAATATATATATATATATATATATATATATATATATATATATTTATTTTTCTGCAGTGTAGGATCCCCTCTTACCCCCCAACCTCCCTGATCCCCCCCCAAACAGCTCTCTAACCCTCCCCCCTCTACCTATTTGCAGCCATTTTAGGCACTGGCAGCTGTCTGCCAGTACCCAGTTTGCTGCAAATCAGGTTAATTTGAAAAAAAATTGTAGTGTAGCTGCCCCCCCTTCCAGATCAATTTGCCACCCGCTTATCCCATCCCTCAGTATGCTCCCCCTCTCCCTCCTTCCCTCTCCCTACCCCTCTCAGTGTTTTTTTCCCATAGCATAAGCCTATATTCAGAAGACAAAAAAAATACTTTATTTCTTTTTAATATGCTGTAACATAAAATAATGGGTAAAGTATGTATGTATATATATATATATATATATATATATATATATATATATATATATATATATTGTACAAAATCATAATTCCACTGTTCATTTACAACAGGAGCTGGCAGTGTTGCAATAAAGGTTAGCACTGTTTGTATTTATGTATTTTTTTTGGAAAGGATTAAAATTATACTTTTATGATTCAGATAGGGAATGCAATTTCAAACAATTTTCTAATTTATCATCAAATTTACTTTGTTATTTTGGTATTCTTTGTTAAAAGCTATACCTAGGGAAGATCATATGCTAATTTCTAAGCACTTGAAAGACGTCTCTTATCTCAGTGCATTTTGACAGTTTTTCACAGCTAAACAGTGCTAGTTCATGTGTGCTGTATATATATAACATTGTGTTCACCCCAGTGGAGTTATTTATGCGCCAGCACTGATTGGCTAAAATACAGTCTGCAGATGCTTAGATACAAGGTAATGACAGAGGTAAAATGTGTATTAATATAACTGTGTTGGTTATGCAAAACTGAGGAAAGGGTAATAAAGGGATTATCTATCTTTTTAAACAATAACAATTCTGGAGTAGATTGCCCCTTTAATTAGCAACATCTCTATGTTTGCAGATGATACAAAGCTGTGTAATAAGGTGATTAGGTCATCTCCTTGGAAAATGTTTTATTTTCAGAATAAATAAACAAAATATTATCCAATGTAATATCAGTATCCCATATAGCAGCATTATTTGGCAAATTAATAATTTACAAGAAGCACAAGAAGTATATTTAGCTGGCACATATCACATGCTAGCTTTACATAGGCAGGACCGCCACTGGAAATTTTGGGGCCCCTGACTTAACCATTGATCAGGGCCCCTCCCCCCTTGACATACGCAATTTTTGACCAAGTGACTAAAACGTATATGCACTTTATTTTTAAGTGTCTATTTAAACTTGGAAATGTTGTAAAGGTAGTAACATACAAACACACAGACACACTCATACACTGAAACACACTCACACATAATGATTCACATATAGACACTCTAGCAGACACGCAAAGAAACACACAAACACACTCAGACACAGACACTCAGCACTTGTTTACATTGACCTGACAAGTAATGAGGTAAACTACGGTTTTGTAAAAAAAGGAGATTTAGAAAACAAAATATGGAGTTCTGATTATCTTTTTGTAAAGGAAGATGCCAACTAAATGATGACAACAGCATGCAGTGGCTGAAAGGAAGGGCCCTGAACTGCCTAAACAATAATTTAAAGGTTAAATGGTGGATTGGTTACTTCCGGAAAGGTCTCATTAGTCTCAAAGTCTGTAGAAAGATGTGAATAATCAGTAGTAAGGTCAAAATGTCCTAAAAAGGAACAGACAATGGACACACACACACACACACAAACTCAAACTTGCACATACACCCAAGGAAACACCGATAGAGACAGCCTCAGAAAACACACAAAGACATACACACACACACAGAGACACCCACAGAAAACACATAAAGACATACACACACACAGAGACAACCACATAAAACACAGAAAGACATACATACACACACCCTCACTGAGACATCCACAGAAAACACAAAGATATACACACACCCGTGAGCACCCAGGGCTGAGCTTGTTGCAGGGTCATGGGATGTGTACCCGGTCCGGTATGAGAGTGCAGTCCCCTTCCGTGTTTTGTATATGCCTAGGGTGATTACATAAGCCTGTGCACCCTTCCCTTGTTCCTAGTTTGTTTGGATTTGAGAGCTTGCATTGTGTGACTGTTTTAGGGTCCCAGGTATTGAAAAGGACCTTGACGTGGTACCTGGGCTTGTCCCATTTGGCCAGATGTGGTAACTAACCTTTCCATTTTTTGCTTTTAAATCTTAGCTGAGAGCTTGTAAGTGAGTGCTGGACTTTCTCTGTGTATTGTATTAATTTGTTTTGTAATTTTCCCTTTGGTTCTTGCACCCAGACCTGCCTGGGGTTAACTGTCTGTGACTCTGGGGACAGCACAGCTTCCTGTGAGTGCCCATGAGCACCCAATAAATAGAACATATTCTATGTGAAGAACTTTGGAATGTAAAATATGCATAATTCATGTTGTGTGTATCGCTCTTAGTTTACAAGTGTTCAGGTTAGCACGCGGGTGTATGATATTCAGCTCCATTCAAGTCTATGGGGTAAGTAAACTATTGCCATTGTGGTTTTTTGGGTAAAATTCCATTTACCGCACGATTTGTAATCTAGCCCTATATAGGTACTGAAATAGGATAATATTCATAACGTAATTGTCCCACATAAATTCAAGATTATATGTCACTCAAATAAGCATAGTTTAATATTTGGAGGAGATAATAAAGGTATTATTGATTAGAGGAGTTTGTAGACAGCCGTCATGGTGGAATCAAGATGCCAGTGAACAAGGGGAAGCTTAAGCGACAGTAAACACCTTGTAATTACAAGACATTTCTGTTGTGTTTCTATAGAATAACACATTTTAACCAAGTCTTAATGTTTATAAAACAAATTAACATACTTTTTTTGCAATTATTTTCAATAGCCAAACTCCACCCACCATTTACCTTATTTGGAGGAGCCAATCTGGTCTTTAGTCTGCAGACAACAAGGCTAGCTACTGTCATAAAGTTAGGATAAAGTGCTCTGTTTTTCAGTTGCTGTCAGTTAAAGCCAATTAGTTAAACATACTGAATGTAGCGTTAGAACAGGAAAAGCACCCTGCTGGCTTATCAACTCTGAGAATTAGAAATTGCTCAATTTTCAGAGCTCAATTACTTAAAACGGGGCAAAATAAATAATGAAAAACTATTGAAAAATTGTTTCATTATACATAACTAAACATGTTATATAAAGATCTCAAGATGTTTACAGATCATTAAGCACCTAACATTTACGCCATGGTTCCCATTTTAATAACCTTTACTTGTTTTTATGGGGTTGTCATGTTTTTTATATCACGTATTGCAATAAATTTGACTTTTTATAATATCCGTCTGGAATTGCTACCTGTGAACCCAGATGTGCTGAACATTTTTAGTGCCATTTGCTTGTTTTGCTTGCCATGGTGGAGGTGGCTTCCTCTTGTATCTAGATATACACATACCTCCCATTTGTTGCTGGGTATCAGGGACTCAGGATGCCCCAGGAGTAAGGAAGTCAAGTGATCCCCAAAAAAAGCCTTAGTCATGTGATCACTGTGACAACCAGTCACACTTAAAGGGACACTGAACACAATTTTTTTTTTCGTGATTCAGATAGAGCATGCAATTTTAAGCAACTTTCTAATGTACTCATATTATCAATTTTTCTTTGTTCTCTTGCTATCTTTATTTGAAAAAGAAGACATCTAAGCTTTTTTTTGGTTCAGATCTCTGGACTGCACTTTTTTATTGGTGGATGAATTTATCCACCAATCAGCAAGTTGCTATGGTAATTCGGAAATTCGAATTGATCTGATGCTCCGAATTTGACAAATTTGTCCGAATTTCAATTCAGAATGAAACGCACATGTCTAATAATGGCTTTTGTTTAACTTTATTCTTCTCTTTCTGAGAATATGTATGTGAATAAAAGTGTAAAATGTATTTGAATGAAGTTCATTTATATTTATTTATACTTTAATTGTTTTATTTTCTGCCCTTGGCAATAAAAGTGTTAAATTAAATAAGGTCAAAATGCATCTAGGTAAATACCCTGTAGTATTTAGCCTATATTTGCCATAAATTACTTGGAAACCTAGTCATATTCCTTAAAAATGAATCTATTTGGAGGTATTTTTCTTTAGCTACACTAGTTTTGTAAAAATAGTTATAAAGAAAACTGCAAAAAAAGTTTTTGTTTTGTTTATTTGAACTTTTCCTCTTATGTACCCATACAGGGTATCACAACAAAGTCCTGCTTGTTAATAACCTGTGTATAATATGCGCTTAACAAGAGAGCCATTGGTGAAACCAATACTGAGCAAAACTGCCAAAAATTCCTCTGTCATATAAGAACAGAAACTGGGAAAAACCTCTGTCTTTAAGGGTTAATGTAAACGCAGCAAATCTTGGAAAATATTAGAGCAACAAATAATAAAGCTAGAAAACAACCATAATATTAACCCCTAAACGTCCAAGGACGTACAGGGTACGTCCTACAAAGGAACGAAAGCAATTGTATGTAAGTGCACCAGATGGAGTACCAACGGCGCACTGTAACAAACTAGGGGGCGCCCACCAATATTCAATAACAGTATGTGAGACAAACACAAGGAACCTAGCATATCTAAATAAATATACACATGTACATACCTAAAAAATATATGCGCAAATGTGAATATGTGGCTAAAATGGTGTGAAAAAACGATTATATAACACTACAAGAAGTGTTAATGTAAAGTGCTACAATGTAAGAGGCAACAATAAAAGGTGCAACAGGTAGTGAATAAGATGTAACTGTAACAATATCCAATCTAGGTAATATAGATTAGATAAAATGTGACAAAATCAATAACAAATATCAAAAATAAAAATAATAGCAATAAGATAGTGTATAATTAATCACTACAACATTAGAAAGTGTAAAAATAAAAACACAATTGGGCACAGTTAAAGTGAGTCCACAAGTGTATTATCAGGGAATAACATAAAATATGTGCTTATATGAATGAAATGTGCAATGTAATGTTCCTTTAATTAGATGGTGATCCACAAACCAAAACCCATTGGATATACAGGCTTCAGAGTGGATTAGTGACCCAGCAATTCGACTCTCCAATGGTAGGGATCCCAAACGATACTAGAGATATATGAAAAAGGAGACATGGAGGCACTTCATAGGGTGAGTATGTTAGGACAAGTGAAATTCTGCAAGAAACAGACAAATGGCAAATCACATGTTTGCAGGCACCACCAGTGGTGAGTGAGAGGCGAGCTGGGGCACACCGGTCCCCCCAGCGAGACAAACACTGGTTATTTCAGGAAGCTTGAGTGGAAACAGATCCCCAACACAGCATCAACAAAGTTCTGTAGAAAGGATTCCTGCAGGGTGTCAGCTCAATTAACTGAATGTGTAAACAGTTTAGCCAGGCAGGCTGGAAGGCAGTGCAAAACAGGCAATAAAAGGTGATAAAAAGTGCTGCTGAGATTGTATATAAAGTATACAATAAAATGATAGTTCCAGTTAAAAGGGGTTTATTTAAAAGCAACGCGTTTCTCAGTGGATATACCACTGTTTCATCAGGGCCTGCTATCATAACATACTTATACGTAGTCATTACCTTTAGTTATTAGCTTTCGAGAAAGAACACAGAAAATCACATTTCGCTACAAATTCCAATCAAATTAAAATCTTATGTAACACAATTTGTCGAAGTGTGCACAAACCTCCAACTCTGTATCCTATACGACGCACACAGAGTTGAGTTTTTTTCATTCAATTAACTGATCTGTATTGACAGCTCAATGTACCAATAGCTTACATTCCTGCTCCACGCAATGAACCAATCTGAAGCACGGTAGGAGGGTTTAGTAACCCCATAATAGCTTGAGTCAAACGGGGCGCCGGACCCCACTGAAGAAGCGTATAAGTGAAACATGACCGCGCCAGGGGCTTCATGTTTATTTTAACTGCACTCTGTTAATTTCAGACTATCTACTAATTGATATTTTTATTTGTTGTTGAAACATTTGTTGTAACATTTGGGGCATATTGTGGGAAGGATGGGGAAGGGATATATAGCATATCTTATCTACCCTAATATAGGGCAATACAGGACACAGTTCCTACATAGAGGCTCTTACATTTACCTAATATCGTTGATTTTTCCCCTCCTCTTCATATGTGATAGACAACCTAAAATCAGCAACAATGAAGTACTTTATACAAGTCACAGTTAGAGAGTTGTGTTTTTAACTATTTTTCTGGCACGCTAGATACAACTTCCATTTCTGCTGCCTTTTTTAACTATAACTAGTAAAAGTTAAATTTTAAGTAGAAAAATATATACTTTATGTGTAGAAAGAGCATACTTTTCCCTATTTTCTTACTAGGGTTTTTTCCTTCACCAATCAGCAGCTCCCTGCAGTGCACTAATGACAAGAGGCACCAATCAGCAGCTTCCTGCAGTGCACTAATGACAAGAGGCACCAATCAGCAGCTTCCTGCAGTACACTATTGAAAAGAGGTACCAATCAGAAGCTTCCTGCAGTGCACTAATGGCAAGAGGCATTATCAGCAGCTTCCTCCAGTGCACTAGTGACAAGAGGCACCAATCAGCAGCTCCCAACAGTGCACTAATGACAAGTGGCACCAATCAGCAGCTTCATGCAGTGCACTAATGACAAGAGGCACCAATCAGCAGCTTCCTGCAGTACACTATTGAAAAGAGGTACCAATCAGAAGCTTCCTGCAGTGCACTAATGGCAAGAGGCATTATCAGCAGCTTCCTCCAGTGCACTAGTGACAAAAGGAACCAATCAGCAGCTTCCTGCAGTGCACTAATGACAAGAGGCACCAATCAGCAGCTTCCAGCAGTGCACTATTGACAAGAGGAACTAATCAGCAGTTCCCAACAGTGCACTAGTGACAAGACACACCAATCAGCAGCTCCCTACAGTGCACTAATGTAAAGAGGAACCAATAAGCAGCTTCCTGCAGTGCATTGGTGACAAGAGGCACCAATCAGCAGCTCCCAACAGTGCACTAATGACAAGTGGCACCAATCAGCAGCTTCCTGCAGTGCACTAATGATAAGAGGCACCAATCAGCAGCTTCCTGCAGTACACTATTGAAAAGAGGTACCAATCAGAAGCTTCCTGCAGTGCACTAATGGCAAGAGGCATTATCAGCAGCTTCCTCCAGTGCACTAGTGACAAAAGGAACCAATCAGCAGCTTCCTGCAGTGCACTAATGACAAGAGGCACCAATCAGCAGCTTCCTGCAGTACACTATTGAAAAGAGGTACCAATCAGAAGCTTCCTGCAGTGCACTAGTGACAAAAGGAACCAATCAGCAGCTTCCTGCAGTGCACTAATGACAAGAGGCACCAATCAGCAGCTTCCAGCAGTGCACTATTGACAAGAGGCACTAATCAGCAGTTCCCAACAGTGCACTAGTGACAAGACACACCAATCAGCAGCTCCCTACAGTGCACTAATGTAAAGAGGAACCAATAAGCAGCTTCCTGCAGTGCATTGGTGACAAGAGGCACCAATCAGCAGCTCCCAACAGTGCACTAATGACAAGTGGCACCAATCAGCAGCTCCCTGCAGTGCACTAATGTCAAGAGGCAACAATCAGCAGCTCCCAGCAGTGCACTAATGACAAGAGGCACCAATCAGCAGCTCCCTGCAGTGCACTAATGTCAAGAGGCAACAATCAGCAGCTCCCAGCAGTGCACTATTGACAAGATGCACCAATCAGCAGCTCCCAGCAGTGCACTAATGACAAGAGGCACCAATCAGCAGCTCCCTGCAGTACACTAGTGACAAGAAGCACCAATCAGCAGCTCCCAGCAGTGCACTGACAAGAGGCACCAATCAGCAGCTCCCAGCAGTGCACTATTGACAAGAGGCACCAATCAGCAGCTCCCAGCTGTGCAGTGATGACAAGAGGCACCAATCAGCAGCTCCCTACAGCGAACTAATGAAAAGAGGCACCAATCAGCAGCTCCCAGCAGAGCACTAATGACAAGAGGCACGCATCAGCAGCTCCAAGCAGCGCACTAATGACAAGAGGCACCAATCAGCAGCTCCCAGCAGTGCACTAATGACAAGAGGCACCAATCAGCAGCTCCCAGCAGTGCACTATTGACAAGAGGCCCCAATAAGCAGCTCCCAGCTGTGCAGTAATGACAAGAGGCACCAATCAGCAGCTCCCTACAGCGAACTAATGAAAAGAGGCACCAATCAGCAGCTCCCTGCAGTGCACTAGTGACAAGAGGCACAAATCAGCAGCTCCCAGCAGTGCACTAATGACAAGAGGCACCAATCAGCAGCTCCCTGCAGTACACTAGTGACAAGAGGCACCAATCAGCAGCTCCCTGCAGTGCACTAATGACAAGAGGCACCAATCGGCAGCTCCCAGCAGTGCACTAATGACAAGAGGCACCAATCAGCAGCTCCCAGCAGTGCACTAATGACAAGAGGCACCAATCAGCAGCTCCCAGCAGTGCACTAATGACAAGAGGCACCAATCAGCAGCTCCCAGCAGTGCACTATTGACAAGAGGCACCAATCAGCAGTTCCCAGCTGTGCAGTGATGACAAGAGGCACCAATCAGCAGCTCCCTACAGCGAACTAATGAAAAGAGGCACCAATCAGCAGCTCCCAGCAGAGCACTAATGACAAGAGGCACGCATCAGCAGCTCCAAGCAGCGCACTTATGACAAGAGGCACCAATCAGCAGCTCCATGGAGTGTACTAGTGACAAGAGGCACCAGTCAGCAGCTCCCTGCAATGCACTAATGACAAGAGGAACCAAACAGCAGCTCCATGCAGTGCACTAATGACAAGAAGCACCAATCAGCAGCTTAATGCAGTGCATTAGTGACTAGAGGCACCAATCAGCAGCTTCCTTTAGTGCTTTACTGACAAGAGGCACCAATTAGCAGCTCCCTGCAGTGCACTTATGACATAAGGCACTAATCAGCAGCTTCCTGCAGTTCACTAGTGACAATAGGCACCAATCAGCAGCTCCCTGCAGTGCACTAATGACAAGTGGCACCAACCAGCAGCTTCCTGCAATGCACTAATGACAAGAGGCACCAATCAGCAGCTTCCAACAGTGCACTAATGACAAGTGGCACCAATCAGCAGCTTCCTGCAGTGCACTAATGACAAGAGGCACCAATCAGCAGCTTCCTGCAGTACACTATTGAAAAGAGGCACCAATCAGCAGCTTCCTGCAGTACACTATTGAAAAGAGGCACCAATCAGCAGCTTCCAACAGTGCACTAATAACAAGAAGCCCCAATCAGCAGCTCCCAGCAGTGCACTAATGACAAGAGGCACATAGCAGCATCTCCCAGCAGTGCACTAATGACAAGAGGCACCAATCAGCAGCTCCCTGCAGTACACTAGTGACAAGAGGCACCAATCAGCAGCTCCCTGCAGTGCACTAATGACAAGAGGCACCAATCAGCAGCTCCCTGCAGTTCACTAATGACAAGAGGCACCAATCAGCAGCTCCCAGCACTGCACTAGTGACAAGAGGGCACCAATCAGCAGCTCCCATCAGTACACTAGTTGCAAGACGCACCAATCAGTAGCTCCCAGCAGTGCACTAGTGACAAGAGGAAAACAATCAGCAGCTCCCAGCAGTGCACTAGTTGCAAGACGCACCAATCAGCAGCTCCCTGTAGTGCAATAATAACAAGAGGGACCAATCAGCAGCTTCCTGCAGTGCACTAGTGACAAGAAGAAAACAATCAGCAGGTCCCAGCAGTGCACTAGTTGCAAGACGCACCAATCAGCAGCTCCCTGCAGTGCACTAATGACAAGAGGGACCAATCAGCAGCTTCCTGCAGTGCACTAGTGACAAGAGGCACCAATCAGCAGCTCCCAGCAGTGCACTAGTGACAAGAGGGCACCAATCAGCAGCTCCCAGCAGTGCACTAGTTGCAAGACTCACCAATCAGCAGCTCCCTGCAGTGCACTAGTGACAAGAGGCACCAATCAGCAGCTCCCAGCAGTGCACTAGTGACAAAAGAGAACCAATCAGCAGCTCCCAACAGTGCACTAATGACAAGAGGCACCAATCAGCAGCTCCCTGCAGTGCACTAATGACAAGAGGCACCAATCAGCAGCTCCCTGCAGTGCACTGACAAGAGGCACAAATCAGCAGCTCCCAGCAGTGCACTAATGACAAAAGGCACCAATCAGCAGCTCCCTGCAGTACACTAGTGACAAGAGGCAACAATCAGCAGCTTCCTGCAGTGCACTAATGACAAGAGGCACCAATCAGCAGCTCCCAACAGTGAACTAATGACAAGAGGCACCAATCAGCAGCTCCCTGCAGTACACTAGTGACAACAGGCACCGATCAGCAGCTTCCTGTAGTACACTAATGACAAGTGGCACAAATCATCATCTCCCAGCAGAGCACTAATAACAAGAGGCACAAATCAGCTGCCCCCATCAGTGCACTAATGACAAGAGGCACCAATCAGCAGCTTCCTGCAGTGCACTAATGACAAGATGCACCAGTCAGCAGCTTCCTGCAGTGCACTAATGACAAGATGCACCAATCAGCAGCTCCCAAGCAGTGCACTAATGACAAGAGGCACCAATTAGCAGCTCCCAGCAGTGCACTAATGACCAGAGGCACCAATCAGCAGCTTCCTGCAGTGCACTAGTGACCAGAGGCACAAATCAGCAGCTCCCAGCAGTGCACTAATGACAAGAGGCACCAATCAGCATCTCCCTGCAGTGCACTAGTTGCAAGACGCACCAATCAGTAGCTCCCAGCAGTGCACTAGTGACAAGAGGGACCAATTAGCAGCTTCCTGCAGTGCACTAGTGACAAGAGGAAAACAATCAGCAAGTCCCAGCAGTGCACTAGTGTCAAGACGCACCAATCAGCAGCTCCCTGCAGTGCACTAATGACAAGAGGGACCAATCAGCAGCTTCCTGCAGTGCACTAGTGACAAGAGGCACCAATCAGCAGCTCCCAGCAGTGCACTAGTGACAAGAGGGCACCAATCAGCAGCTCCCAGCAGTGCACTAGTTGCAAGACGCACCAATCAGTAGCTCCCAGCAGTGCACTAGTGACAAGAGGAAAACAATCAGCAGCTCCCAACAGTGCACTGCAACTGCAAGACGCACCAATCAGCAGCTCCCTGCAGTGCACTAGTGACAAGAGGCACCAATCAGCAGCTTCCTGCAGTGCACTAGTGACAAGAGGCACCAATCAGCAGCTCCCAGCAGTGCACTAGCGACAAAAGAGAACCAATCAGCAGCTCCCAACAGTGCACTAATGACAAGAGGCACCAATCAGCAGCTCCCTGCAGTGCACTAATGACAAGAGGCACTAATCAGCAGCTCCCTGCAGTGCACTGACAAGAGGCACAAATCAGCAGCTCCCAGCAGTGCACTAATGACAAAAGGCACCAATCAGCAGCTCCCAGCAGTACACTAGTGACAATAGGCACCAATCAGCAGCTTCCTGCAGTGCACTAATGACAAGAGGCACCAATCAGCAGCTCCCAGCAGTGAACTAATGACAAGAGGCACCAATTAGCAGCTCCCTGCAGTACACTAGTGACAACAGGCACCGATCAGCAGCTTCCTGTAGTACACTAATGACAAGTGGCACAAATCATCATCTCCCAGCAGAACACTAATAACAAGAGGCACAAATCAGCTGCCCCCATCAGTGCACTAATGACAAGAGCCACCAATCAGCAGCTCCCTGCAGTACACTAGTGACAGGAGGCACCAGTCAGCAGCTTCCTGAAGTGCACTAATGACAAGATGCACCAATCAGCAGCTCCCAGCAGTGCACTAATGACAAGAGGCACCAATTAGCAGCTCCCAGCAGTGCACTAATGACCAGAGGCACCAATCAGCAGCTTCCTGCAGTGCACTAGTGACCAGAGGCACAAATCAGCAGCTCCCAGCAGTGCACTAATGACAAGAGGCACCAATCAGCAGCTCCCTGCAGTGCACTAGTGACAAGAGGCACAAATCAGCAGCTCCCAGCAGTGCACTAATGACAAGAGGCACCAATCAGCAGCTTCCGGCAGTGCACTAGTGACAAGAGGCACCAATCAGCAGCTCCCTGAAGTGCACTAATGACAAGTGACACCAATCAGCAGCTCTTAGCAGTGCAGTAATAACAAGAGGCACCAATCAGCAGCTCCCTGCAGTACACTAGTGACAAGAGGCACCAATCAGCAGCTCCTGCAGTGTACTAATAACAAGAGGCCCCAATCAACAGCTCCCTACAGTGCACTAATGACAAGTGACACCAATCAGCAGCTCTTAGCAGTGCAGTAATAACAAGAGGCACCAATCAGCAGCTCCATGCAGTGCACTAATGACAAGAAGCACCAATCAGCAGCTTAATGCAGTGCATTAGTGACTAGAGGCACCAATCAGCAGCTTCCTTTAGTGCTTTACTGACAAGAGGCACCAATTAGCAGCTCCCTGCAGTGCACTTATGACATAAGGCACTAATCAGCAGCTTCCTGCAGTTCACTAGTGACAATAGGCACCAATCAGCAGCTCCCTGCAGTGCACTAATGACAAGTGGCACCAATCAGCAGCTTCCTGCAATGCACTAATGACAAGAGGCACCAATCAGCAGCTTCCAACAGTGCACTAATGACAAGTGGCACCAATCAGCAGCTTCCTGCAGTGCACTAATGACAAGAGGCACCAATCAGCAGCTTCCTGCAGTACACTATTGAAAAGAGGCACCAATCAGCAGCTTCCTGCAGTACACTATTGAAAAGAGGCACCAATCAGCAGCTTCCAACAGTGCACTAATAACAAGAAGCCCCAATCAGCAGCTCCCAGCAGTGCACTAATGACAAGAGGCACATAGCAGCATCTCCCAGCAGTGCACTAATGACAAGAGGCACCAATCAGCAGCTCCCTGCAGTACACTAGTGACAAGAGGCACCAATCAGCAGCTCCCTGCAGTGCACTAATGACAAGAGGCACCAATCAGCAGCTCCCTGCAGTTCACTAATGACAAGAGGCACCAATCAGCAGCTCCCAGCACTGCACTAGTGACAAGAGGGCACCAATCAGCAGCTCCCATCAGTGCACTAGTTGCAAGACGCACCAATCAGTAGCTCCCAGCAGTGCACTAGTGACAAGAGGAAAACAATCAGCAGCTCCCAGCAGTGCACTAGTTGCAAGACGCACCAATCAGCAGCTCCCTGTAGTGCAATAATGACAAGAGGGACCAATCAGCAGCTTCCTGCAGTGCACTAGTGACAAGAAGAAAACAATCAGCAGGTCCCAGCAGTGCACTAGTTGCAAGACGCACCAATCAGCAGCTCCCTGCAGTGCACTAATGACAAGAGGGACCAATCAGCAGCTTCCTGCAGTGCACTAGTGACAAGAGGCACCAATCAGCAGCTCCCAGCAGTGCACTAGTGACAAGAGGGCACCAATCAGCAGCTCCCAGCAGTGCACTAGTTGCAAGACGCACCAATCAGCAGCTCCCTGCAGTGCACTAGTGACAAGAGGAAAACAATCAGCAGCTTCCTGCAGTGCACTAGTGACAAGAGGCACCAATCAGCAGCTCCCAGCAGTGCACTAGTCACAAAAGAGAACCAATCAGCAGCTCCCAACAGTGCACTAATGAAAAGAGGCACCAATCAGCAGCTCCCTGCAGTGCACTAATGACAAGAGGCACCAATCAGCAGCTCCCTGCAGTGCACTGACAAGAGGCACAAATCAGCAGCTCCCAGCAGTGCACTAATGACAAAAGGCACCAATCAGCAGCTCCCTGCAGTACACTAGTGACAAGAGGCAACAATCAGCAGCTTCCTGCAGTGCACTAATGACAAGAGGCACCAATCAGCAGCTCCCAGCAGTGAACTAATGACAAGAGGCACCAATTAGCAGCTCCCTGCAGTACACTAGTGACAACAGGCACCGATCAGCAGCTTCCTGTAGTACACTAATGACAAGTGGCACAAATCATCATCTCCCAGCAGAGCACTAATAACAAGAGGCACAAATCAGCTGCCCCCATCAGTGCACTAATGACAAGAGGCACCAATCAGCAGCTTCCTGCAGTGCACTAATGACAAGATGCACCAGTCAGCAGCTTCCTGCAGTGCACTAATGACAAGATGCACCAATCAGCAGCTCCCAAGCAGTGCACTAATGACAAGAGGCACCAATTAGCAGCTCCCAGCAGTGCACTAATGACCAGAGGCACCAATCAGCAGCTTCCTGCAGTGCACTAGTGACCAGAGGCACAAATCAGCAGCTCCCAGCAGTGCACTAATGACAAGAGGCACCAATCAGCATCTCCCTGCAGTGCACTAGTTGCAAGACGCACCAATCAGTAGCTCCCAGCAGTGCACTAGTGACAAGAGGAAAACAATCAGCAGCTCCCAGCAGTGCACTAGTTGCAAGACGCACCAATCAGCAGCTCCCTGTAGTGCACTAATGACAAGAGGGACCAATTAGCAGCTTCCTGCAGTGCACTAGTGACAAGAGGAAAACAATCAGCAAGTCCCAGCAGTGCACTAGTTGCAAGACGCACCAATCAGCAGCTCCCTGCAGTGCACTAATGACAAGAGGGACCAATCAGCAGCTTCCTGCAGTGCACTAGTGACAAGAGGCACCAATCAGCAGCTCCCAGCAGTGCACTAGTTGCAAGACGCACCAATCAGTAGCTCCCAGCAGTGCACTAGTGACAAGAGGAAAACAATCAGCAGCTCCCAACAGTGCACTGCAACTGCAAGACGCACCAATCAGCAGCTCCCTGCAGTGCACTAGTGACAAGAGGCACCAATCAGCAGCTTCCTGCAGTGCACTAGTGACAAGAGGCACCAATCAGCAGCTCCCAGCAGTGCACTAGTGACAAAAGAGAACCAATCAGCAGCTCCCAACAGTGCACTAATGACAAGAGGCACCAATCAGCAGCTCCCTGCAGTGCACTAATGACAAAAGGCACCAATCAGCAGCTCCCAGCAGTACACTAGTGACAATAGGCACCAATCAGCAGCTTCCTGCAGTGCACTAATGACAAGAGGCACCAATCAGCAGCTCCCAGCAGTGAACTAATGACAAGAGGCACCAATTAGCAGCTACCTGCAGTACACTAGTGACAACAGGCACCGATCAGCAGCTTCCTGTAGTACACTAATGACAAGTGGCACAAATCATCATCTCCCAGCAGAACACTAATAACAAGAGGCACAAATCAGCTGCCCCCATCAGTGCACTAATGACAAGAGCCACCAATCAGCAGCTCCCTGCAGTACACTAGTGACAAGAGGCACCAGTCAGCAGCTTCCTGAAGTGCACTAATGACAAGATGCACAAATCAGCAGCTCCCAGCAGTGCACTAATGACAAGAGGCACCAATTAGCAGCTCCCAGCAGTGCACTAATGACCAGAGGCACCAATCAGCAGCTTCCTGCAGTGCACTAGTGACAAGAGGCACAAATCAGCAGCTCCCAGCAGTGCACTAATGACAAGAGGCACCAATCAGCAGCTTCCGGCAGTGCACTAGTGACAAGAGGCACCAATCAGCAGCTCCCTGAAGTGCACTAATGACAAGTGACACCAATCAGCAGCTCTTAGCAGTGCAGTAATAACAAGAGGCACCAATCAGCAGCTCCCTGCAGTACACTAGTGACAAGAGGCACCAATCAGCAGCTCCTGCAGTGTACTAATAACAAGAGGCCCCAATCAACAGCTCCCTACAGTGCACTAATGACAAGTGACACCAATCAGCAGCTCTTAGCAGTGCAGTAATAACAAGAGGCACCAATCAGCAGCTCCCTGCAGTACACTAAAGACAAGAGGCACCAATCAGCAGCTCCCTGCAGTACACTAGTGACAAGAGGCACCAATCAGCAGCTCCCTGCAGTACACTAAAGACAAGAGGCACCAATCAGCAGCTCCCTGCAGTACATTAGTGACAAGAGGCACCAATCAGCAGCTTTCTGCAGTGCACTAGTGACAAGAGGCACAAATCAGCAACTTCCAGCAGTGCACTAATGACAAGAGGCACCAATCAGCAGCTCCCTGCCGTACACTAGTGACAAGAGGCACCAATCAGCAGCTTCCTGCAGTGCACTAATGACAAAGGGCACCAATCAGCAGCTCTTTGAAGTGCACTAATGACAAGTGACACCAATCAGCAGCTCTTAGCAGTGCAGTAATAACAAGAGGCACCAATCAGCAGCTCCCTGCAGTACACTAAAGACAAGAGGCACCAATCAGCAGCTCCCTGCAGTACACTAGTGACAAGAGGCACCAATCAGCAGCTTCCTGCAGTGCACTAAAAACAAGAGGCACCAATCAGCAGCTCCCTGCAGTACACTAGTGACAAGAGGCACCAATCAGCAGCTCCCAGCAGCATTACCTGCTACTGCTTTAAGAGTAATTAAACCCCTAACCACCTGCCCTTTAAGACTACATTAACCCCTCTAACTTCTACCTCTTTACGACTATTTACAGGCTAAAACTGTAGACAAGTCTTAAAGGGCAGAAAGTAATAAGATTGTCTTAAAATGGTAATGGTAGATAGTCTTAAAGGGATATGAAAATTAACATTTTTCTTTAATGATTGAGACAGAGCATGCCATTTTAAACAACTTTCTAATGTTATCAGTTTTTCTTTGTACTCTTGGTATTTTTTGTTGAAAAGCAGTGACATAAGCTTAGGAGCCCAGCCCATGTCTGAAACACTATATGGCAGCAGTTTTGCAAGAATGTTTTGAATTTGCAAGAGCACTATACGGCAGCACTATTTCCTGTCATGTAGTGCTCCAGATGACTACCTAGGTATCTCATTAACACAGAATATCATGGAAATGAAGCAATTTTTATAACAGTTTTTAAAAAACAGTATGCTCTATATGAATCACAAAATAAGATGTTTGGGTTTCAAGGGCAGGGGATTAGGGCCAGAAGTCTTAAAGGGGCAGGGGGTAAAGGGGTTGGGTTGTTGTAAAGGGGTAAATGATAAGGTAGGCTTAAATGGCAGAGATAGGGTTTAGAATAGATAGTATTAGGGACAGGGGTCAGTTTGTCTTAAAGGAACAGGGTGTTGGGTTACACATTCTTAAAAGAGTAGGAGTAGAGAGTCTTAAAGGACCATTAAATACAGTAAAATTGCTTAATCAAAAAAATGTATAGTAAAAAAATCAATGAAAAAAAGCAATTAATTTGAATTTAAAATGAGTAGTAGATTTTTTTCAAACAAATGGCAAATTTAGTTAAAAAACTTTCCGCCCTGCATCATGTGACAGTCATCAGCCAATGACAAAATGCATATACGTATATTGTGTGACTCTTGCACATGCTCAGTAGGAGCCGGTGTCTCAGACAGTGTGTGCATATTACAAGATTGTGCACATTTACAAAATGGAAGTTGTTTACATTTTTTTGCTCTCTCCAGATCCTGAAAGTTAAATTCTGTCTTTAGCGCTACTTTAATGGGGAAGGTAGATTTATAGTATTAAAGGGGTAGTGGTTATATCATCTTAAACAGGCAGGGGCTAGGGGGAAGACAATCATTGTGTGTCACTGTGTGTATTTGTGTGAGGCACACTATGGGCCATGCTAAAAAGAAGCCTGTAATAGAGAGGTGGGTTCTCGGGAGTGCACTGGTATAGCTGGCCTTGTATGATGTTCTTGGAGCAGGACACACTACACTTAGTGCTGAACATTCTTCTATGTGTGTGACCTGCTGTAAAGAGTGTTCTACTTGTTACTCTAACATCAGATCTGGACCTGCATCTGAAATTGTGCCTAAAGTTGGACATGAAGTGTTAAAAGGCCTTTGAGTGCACTATTTGCTGCTTGGTTTTTCGATTAAAAAAATCCTTGTTATGGCCTTGGTTTGATATCTGGACTCTGCTGTTCCCTCTAATCTTCTCCTGTCTTTGATTTCTGACCCTGCTGTTGACCTTCAAAACCATTATCTGGACTCCTTTCCTGTTTACCATTATGGATTTGATGTTTGGTGCCTGCCATCCGAAATATGCTTCATACTGAATTTACCTGATGACTAACTACCCTTATCCTAAATGGTAACAATTCCAGCTCGCTAGAGCTTCTGTCTGCAGTACATTCTGCACATGTGGTTCCAGTTACTAAATGAGGTAATTTCCTATTATCCATATATAATAACTATACCACTATGGTATCTTTATATAATAACCATACCACTATTGTATCTTTATATAATAACCATACCACTATTGTATCTTAGTATAATAACCATACCACTATGGTATCTTCATATAATAACTATACCACTATGGTATCTTCATATAATAACTATACCACTATGGTATCTTTATATAATAACCATACCACTATTGTATCTTTATATAATAACCATACCACTATAGTATCTTTATATAATAACCATACCACTATATTATATTTATATAATAACTATACCACTATAGTATCTTTATATAATAACCATACCACTATGGTATCTTTATATAATAACCATACCACTATAGTATCTTTATATAATAACCATGACACTATGGTATCTTTATATAATAACTATACCACTATTGTATCTTTATACAATAACCATACCACTATTGTATCTTTATATAATAACCATACCACTATTGTATCTTTATATAATAACTATACCACTATGGTATCTTTATATAATAACCATACCACTATGGTATCTTTAAATAATAACTATACCACTATTGTATCTTTATATACTAACCATTCCACTATGGTATGTTTATATAATAACCATACCACTATGGTATCTTTATATAATAACTATACCACTATTGTATCTTTATATAATAACCATTCCACTATGGTATCTTTATATAATAACCATACTACTATGGTATCTTTATATAATAACCATACCACTATGGTATCTTTATATAATAACCATACCACTATGGTATCTTTATATAATAACCATACCACTATAGTATCTTTATATAATAACCATACCACTATGGTATCTTTATATAATAACCATACCACTATGGTATCTTTATAAAAAATAACCATACCACTATGGTATCTTTATATAATAACCATACCACTATGGATCCAGCGGAGATGGAGAGTATTATTAGTACTTAATCTCAGCAACTTGATACCTTGGGGCTGATTTATCAAGCAGTCAATGCTGCTTATTCCGCGCGAGCCTTCACCTGAGGTGGCGGACAGTAATCATCCCGATCAGATACAATTGGGATGATTTGACACCCCCTGCTAGCGGCCAATTGGCCGCAAATGTGCAGGGGGCGGCATTGCACAAGCATTTCACACATGAAATGCTTGTGCAATGATAAATGCGGATATCGTATGCTTGTCGGCATTTATCAATGCCCGAACATGATAAAATCGGCCCACTTGTCTCAAACCCAGGTCTGAGTAGAGGAATTACAATGTCAGGATTCATCTATTGTGGGATTTTCTGCAGGTCCACCTGCTCCAGTTCCATTATCAGCTGTCAGCTCCAGTCAGCCAACTTACAGCAACCTGGACTCTTAGCCTCCCCTGAAACTAATTTACCTCTTCCAGAGAAGTTTTGGGGTGATAGGCACCAGTTTTGTACATTCATAACTATTTGTCATATCATAAGATATGAGAACTGTTATTGCTCCGTTTATGGGAGAACCATATTATAATTAAATTCAGAGAGGTAGTAATGTTTTTTTATAAATGGGACTCTATTGCAACTGTCGACAAGGAATGCACCAGCTCTTTAAGATCACTTTCACCTGGGATTTTTGAAAGCCTTGAAAGATGAACTTGCTTGTGATTGTTTAGAAAAACTGATCTCTCAGATAATACAGATTGATAGGAGATGTAAACCTCTCTGCTCTGGTGAGATAATCGAATGTGCCTCGTAAATAGTGCGAGGTCCCTCAAAGACTTTCAAAATAGCGATTTTTTTCTTGAGAGTTGAGATATTGTAACGTACGTTACAGGAGCACAGTAGTCACATGGTCGTGATGCAGAGTCATGTGACACACACAGCATATTAAGAACAGACTCTAGTTTAACATAGTTAACAGCTGCACAGAACGCTTGTTAGTTTTGATAAGAGCAGCGTTTGAACCAGGGATATACTTAACTTAACATTACCAAAACTGCTCAAAATGCTTTACATAACTTACAAGTGACTATTTGACTAAAAGCAGTGTTTGAACGTTTGACAGAACTGATAAGGAAAGCGCTTGAACCTTAATACTTTAATTAACAGGAGCAGTAGATCTCCTAGTATTTATATAACTATAAGATTCATTGACCCTTTGAAGTAACCATTAAAATCGTCAACCTTGGGAGTTTGTATGTTACCAGCAGTGTTGGAACTGTAGCGTATATTTCACTAGCAGTGTTAAATACTGCAGTCTATATTCCATTAGCAGTGTCAGAACTGCAGTCTCACTAATTATTCATTATATACCAAAATAATAACCCACAAAAGACTGTGTGGAAAATACAAAAACAGATCAAAATATTTCAACTTTCTATGTGTGGCTAATATACAACAAAAAAATATACAACAACTATTAAACACATAGTTGCAACACTGCCGATAAGGAGCATAAATAGTAATATTGATAGTGAAATTCACCTATAGGTGTATACCAATAAGTAACATATATAGATACTATTGAAGCTTGCAATACAAGTCCAATATATTTCAGTACCAACCCACCTATACAATATGCTACTATAAAGGTGAAACTATAATTAACAATATATTACATCAAACTACTACTTACATTACCAAACACAAATTTATTATGTAAATATTAGTCATATCACTTTAATATCACCAACTGACATATAGACTGTATTGGTTAGTAGCAGATACAATCAACCAATATAGGTCAGATCACAGTTAGGTTGTACCGGATTAATACTAACAACATACGTATACAACTAGATATCAACCAAACCTACTAATGGTGTAGATATTGAATTTTGATCAATTGTGATCAACAGATTCACAAATTCTGTACGTACATCCATAACCTTACATCCAATTAACCCATCCAACTGGATATCCACTTTTCCCTGTACTAGTGTCTATTTTGATTCTTATATCGGCTCCTAGTTTATCATACAATATTAGACATACTGGGTAACTTTACGCATGAGTCTAGATTGCGTGTATTTTTAATTGTGTGTGGTTTTTTTCCCCCCTTTTTAATATAATAAAGTAAATAAAAGTTATATTTTATTATTCCTTTCTACCCACCTCTGATAATTCCCTATTAAAGACTTGTTGTAAAGTACTGATAATCATTTCATCACCCAAGTGATGTTATAGATATACTGATAGCTCTTGAGTGCTATAAGTGTATTCTCCCTTTGGGCGGATTTTCTAAATCCACCAATAATTTGTTTCAAGTTTAGACTAATACACAGCACCACTGACTCATTTACTCTGTATTAACAGAGTTTATAATAACATTATTAAACATTGAAGTTATGAAGAGCTTTTTCTACAAAGTTACATAAGAAGTAGTGCCATTGGTCTTTTGTAAATTCACACACAGCATATTGCCTATTACATATACCTAGAGGAATCACATCTGTCTGCAGCATGTGAACTGCAGTGTCTAAAGATACATATTTATTTGTCAGTCAGAGTATACATGTATTAGATTCCCTCATCTATGTATATACACATATTATGCATTAGAATTTAAATAAAATCATTTATAAGTACTGGGTTTTTTTTAGATCTCAAAATATCTCTGATGAAGCGCATGTTCGCATGCGCGAAACACGTCCCGCAATAGGGAGCACCTCACAGTCCATTAGAGGCTCTGTTCCAATAAACTTATGGACTTACAACTTTTGGAACTCATTGCTTCGTTTTTTCCTCACTACAATATCAGATCTCATGTTATCACTTTGTGTACAAACACACGTTTACTTATCTTTTATTTGTCTGTAAACCAAAGCAAAATTACTTAGAGAGAACAATGTAAAATTAACATTTTATTACTTAAATATCCTGCACTCCACTGGGAGTGTAATTTCTTCTGCTGGCTGTGTTCACATAGGCTTTTCAATAGCATAGACTTAAATATAGAAACGTTCAGAATAGGTGGAGATACAACAGGCTAAATCAGCTATTTCAAATGCTGAAATAATGTTAAAGGAGCCACTTGTAAACAACTTTATATACTCCAGCAGGTAAAATGGATCATTGGGAAAAATTTAAAGGGGAGAAAAAAAATGGGTAAACTGTCCCTTTAACTGGATCAGATGTGAAAAACGTTTTGTTTTTGTTTAAAACAGTAGATAATCCCTTTATTACCCATTCCCCAGTTTTGCATAACGAACAGTTATATTTTACCTCTGTGATTACCTTGTATCTAAGCCTCTGCAGACTGCCCACCTATTTCAGGCCTTTTGACAGACTTGCATTTTAGCCAATAAGTGTTGGTTCATAAATAACTAAATGTTATCTATATGGCACACATGAATATGGGAGTGTGTTAAAAACACTGCTATTTGTGCTATGTGTATGCACTGGGGTAAAATCAGGGAAAATCACTGTTGGGTGTGTATGTTACTGGCAGCCATCACGGGAAAATCACTGATTTGTGTGTAACTGGTAGACAACAAGGGAAAATTACTGTTGTGTGTGTTACTGGCAGACACCAAGGGAAAACTACTGTTGTGTGTGTTACTGGCAGACACCAAGGGAAAACTACTGTTGTGTGTGTGTTACTGGCAGACATCAAGTGAAATCACTTTTGGTTGTGTATGTTACTGGTAGCCATCAAGGTGAAAATTACTGATTTGTGTGTAACTGGTAGACAACAAGGAATGACTACTGTTGTGTGTGTAACTGGTAGACAACAAGGGAAAACTACTGTTGTGTGTGTAACTGGCAGACACAAAGGAAAAATCCCTGCTGTGTGTGTGTGTGTTACTGGCAGACACCAAGAGAGAATCATCATCTCCATACTCGATGTACAACTTGGGTTTTTCTTCACTTGCTGTTTCCCCTTAGGTCTCTTTTCAACTTGGAGGACTGATCCTGTTTATTGTATAATCTTAGAAGCGACAAGTATCCTTACAGATATTTTGCGGCCACTTTCATATCTTTTTGCTTTCCTTTTCATTATTTAACTATTGTTTTAATCATCTTTGTTAACACATGGATCCATGCTTTGTTTTATTGTAATTTATATCTTTACTATATGAACTTATACTATTATTTTTTCACATTATTTTTAATATAGCAAGCACAGCCCTAAGGCGCTCCTGTATCAAATTTCACTTTTTCTAAAATCACTGTTGTGTTTAACTGGCAGCCAAAGGGATTTCTGTGGATAATAGGTGACAACCCTACAAACACATCATTGCATAAATTATTTCTTCATTTCACACACCAAGAAAAAAAAAAATCAGTGTAAATTTTCAAAGCATTCCTCTAAATTTTCAATCAAAGGGAAGATTCAGATGGGAGCCCTTGTGGCATGTTTGGTCATGTGATCCAACAAACCAGAAATGAAAAAGAAGCCGTTGTAAGACTGCTGCTTCCTAATATCAGCCATATCAAAGATATGGGAATAACATTATCCATATGGGATGATTGACAACCCCTCCTATTAAGTGATTGGTTGTGCAAGAGCAGTGGTGGGGCTGCACAAGCTTCTACTTATGCAATGATGTACGGATGCTGCTCCCTTGCACTGAGACTTGTAAGACAGGTTCCCTGGCTAGGAACTTTGTCTAACTAGAGCATAATAAATTAACACTATAATTTACACTTCAGCATGAATAAACTTTGCCAAAACTTAAAAAGTAGGATTCTATATATTATTTTTTCAATATAAATTAGTAACACAGATTTAAAATATGTTTTTGTAATTTTTTTACCATTTTCTTTTTCTGTAGAAAACCAGAACAAATAAAATATATAATTTAGCAATAACAGATTTATTTTCAACAGCAGAAAATTCTGATTTCAGTCAAATTTTATCTCATATTGACCATTTATTTTTAGAACATAATAAGTATATAAATAATTTTGTAACAGTCTATTATTTTATCTCACATATAATCCCATCTCCCATAAATACAACCATTTTTCACACAAGCAAATCCCACTATTTAAAAGGGACATAAAACAGTATGAACTAACATAAGTTTCTAAATATATAATGCAGCCAAAGCTTACCAGCAAAACGGTTTCATTTTTAACCCTCATGAACCCCTTTAATTCAGGCATAGTTTTGTTTGCAGCAAGCTCAATCCTTGGCATTTCCATACATGGAAGGTGCTATCCATGCCATAGCTATGACAGAATGCACTTGTGCACATGCACAGTAGGGGCAGAGTCACATGGCACTTGACTAAAGCAGTGCACAGTATAATGCTGAAGCTTTCACAAAGCATGTGACACTAAATGTGAAGTATGGTGTGAGATACAGGTGCAATAAAACTAATTTTCTTATCATAAACACCATCCCTTTTACATAAGAATAGCTTGTAGCTTGGAAAGCATTTATCTATTTATTTTATGAGGAAACTCTTTCTTTCAAATGGATTTCTTGCCCTTCCAAGTGAAGTGGGATGATGCTCCTCTACCTGCCTATGGAAGATATATTGGCGTCTTTGACTAAAGGTATAAATAATTCTAAAAGGTATCACCTACACCATGGGTCAGCAACCTTGCAACTACATTTCCCATGATACTCAGCCAGCCTAAAGTGTGTTTGAGCATCATGGGAAATGTAGTTCAAAGACATCTAGGGTGCCAAGGTTGCTGACCCCTGACCTACACTATAGGGAAATATGTGACATTTAAAAGGGGGCAAAATCCCTTTTCTCTAAACAGGGGTTTGGCCCCTTCCTATTTTGACCTATAGCAGGGAGCAGCTAAAAATGCAGTAGCAGACATATCATACAGTACAGTTAAAATGATAGGATAACACTGAATTAATAAAGTCAACAACTTTTGAGATGGTCATTTTGTTTTAGCGCTGCAGAATCTGTTGGCGCTCTACAAATACCTGATAATAAATAGGAGAAGACCATTTCATGTAAAATATTTCTCTTTACATGTGAATTGTTTTTATCCTTATAAACTTAATAATGTGGTAAAGAATAAAATGCATCTTGTGAAGAAAAATTCTGAGATGTTGATGTCTAATGTGATCTTTTGTTTAAAACATTTACACATTCTCTATATGTGAAATGATTCTCACTTGTCTGAATATGTTGCTGTTTAGGAGATCCAGGATTCTTTTAAATCTTTTCAAATTTTTGGTACATGTGAATGGTTCTCTTGTATGAGTTATCTGGTGTCTTCTGAGCCGGGACTTCTCTGAAAGATTCATTCTGTACATGTTTAAGATTTTAACACTGTGTGATTTTTTTTTTGGTGCTTTAGTTAACTTTTGTGCAAATCTTTATCCACATTTTTTGCATTTGAAAAATGCTTTTCTCTTGTATGCACCATTTGATGTCTTTTGAACTTTAACTTGTCTGAAAAGCTAATCCCACATTCTGTACATGTGAATGGTTTTACTGTTATGTGAAGTTTTTGGTGAAGTTTTTGGTGTTTTTTAAGAGTTGTCTTTCGTGCAAAACCTTTTCCACATTCTGTACATATGAAAGGCCTCTCCCCTGTATGAACCCTTTGGTGTCCATGGAGCGTTTGCTTGCTTGAAAAATGTTTCCCACATTCTGTACATGTGTAAGGGTTTACTGCTATGTGACTACTTTGGTGGTTTAGGAGCGCTGACTTTCGTGCATAACTGTTACCACATTCTGAACATCTGAAAGGTTTCTCCCCTGTATGAATTATTTGGTGTCCTCGGAGTGTTGATTTGTCCTTAAAGCTTAACCCACACTCAGTACATAGAAATGGTCTCTCTCCTGTGTGGATCTTTTCATGATATAAGAGATTATTCTTATTTGTGTAACATTTCCCACACTCTGTACATTTGAATGGTTTTTCTCCTGTATGAAGCCTTTGGTGAATTATAAAAACTTTCTTGTGTCTAAATTGTTTTTTACATTTAGAACAAGTAAATGGTTTTTCTCCAGTGTGGATCATTTTGTGACTTACAAGGTAGCTCTTTCGAGTAAAGCGTTTGCCACACTCTGTACACTCATAAGGTTTCTCGCCTGTATGAATTCTTTGGTGAATTAAGAGCCTTGACTTACATCTAAACTGTTTCTTACATTCAGCACAGGAAAATGGTTTTCGTACTGAATGGGCCCTTTCGTGCTTTACAAGGTAACATTTCTGTTTAAAGGATCTGCCACACTCTTTACATGTGAAAGACTTCTCATTTATATGAATCCTCCTGTGAATTATAAGCTCTGACTTGCGTTTAAATTCTTTCCCACAGTCTGTACAAATATATGATTTTTCTCTTGTGTGGATCATTTGATGTTTTAAAAAAACAGACTTTTGTGTAAAGTGTTTTCCACACTCAGTACATGAGAATGGACTTTTTCCTGTGTGGATAATTTCATGAGCTTTTAGTTTAACCTTGTATGTGAAACATTCCCCACACTCTGAACATCTATAGGGTTTCTCTCCTGTATGAAGCCTTTGATGAAATATAAGGCTGGACTTGTATTTAAATTGTTTTCCACATTCAGTACAAGAAAATGTGTCCCCTTTGTGGATACATTCATGAGATAGGAGATCATTCTTGTTATTGAACCTTTTTCCACACTTTGTACATTTAAAACGTTCCTCTCTTGTATGAAGTTTTTGATGAATTTGAAGAAATGGCTTGCGTCTAAACTGTTTCCCACATTCAGAACATTGAAATGGTTTTACTCCTGTGTGGATTGTTACATGGGCTATAAGATAACGCTTACGTATGAAACATTTTCCACACTCTGTACATTTAAATGGTTTTTCTCCTCTATGCATCATTTCATGAGTTACAAGGTTGCACCTTCGTGTAAAACCTTTCCTGCACTGTGTACACTTAAAAGGCTTCTCTCCTGTGTGAGACATTTGATGTCTTAATAAATTTGACTTGTGCATAAAACATTTCCCACACTCAGTGCATGCGAATGGTGTCTCTCCTCTGTGAGTAATTTTATGTCTTAACAAAGTTGTCTTGTACTTAAAACATTTTCCACACACTGTACACCTGAATGGTTTCTCCTCTGTGGGAGGCACAAGCTGTGATTCAAGACTTTCCATTTGTTACAATAATTTTTAACACCTTAAAATTGCAAAAGGTTTTTTGTTTGTGGGAATCCTTTGCTGAGATCTTTTTGATTTTGTATGAAGTCTTTCTGCTTGATAATTTATCAACGCTCAATGTTTAGTAACAGCTCTGTTGTGCGGTGTCAGGTTATTTCTTGTTGTTCTTTGATGTTGGGTATAATAGTCAAACAGTCTTCTACAAATAAGAAATACAATAAAACATCATAAGTATTTACAATTTTGAATAAACCTGAAAAAATCTCAATTTTAGTTTTGTTTTGCCAGTAAATATTTTTTCTATTTTGATTTATGTCTGTCTCAATATTATGTATTAGTAGATCATTTCAATTAAAACAAAAATAAAACCCAGCATTTTTCTTTCATGAATCAGATAGATCACACATTTTAAACTAACTTTCCAATTGTATATTAAACACATATTTCATAGTTCTAACTAGTCCCAAGCCACAGAAGTTTACCAATCTATATATACATAAATGTGACGGCACCACTTTTAACTAATAAAAAAAACAAAACTGAAACTATAAGGTGATATGAGGTGCACGGGTCAGAGACCTGCTCCTACACTTATAATATACCTATATAAAACATATACATGTACCTATTCTATAAGTGTAGAATGTTAAACGTAGGTGTATAAAACATAGAAATGTACCCAGCACTCAGAATAAATATGGAAAACCCGTTTATTCACATCAGTAAATGCCGAAAGGCAAATTATATGTAAATATATCAGTAAGGGGCCCCACTAATTCACACCAACCTTTAGACTACATTCACATCCACAGGCATAAACTAAAATCCCCAAGGCGTCCCAAGGGGAAACCAAGTCATCACAGAAAAATTGGTTCAAAATATCTATAATTGTCTCTGTGCAAGAAGGCATAAATGGTTGTCAAAGGTTAAATTGTCCCCTTTAAGAGATTTCAAAGGAAACTGAACAGTGTCCTCACTGTAAACATCCACTACTCACATATCTGTGAAAACTCCAGTGGTAACATTTGTCACTGTTTCTTATATAGATAAATTGTTCCACAACATAAAGAAAGTCAAAGAGTCTCTATAAAGACGCTGCAATAATAGCCAAAAAGGCAGAATCCTGAAACGCACGTCGGAGTTATACCGATGTCATGTTGATAAACTCTACTAACAAATGCTGTTAATATCATGTTACAACAAACAAAGCGGTTGTTTACCCGACCAGAACATTTGAAATCGGCATTGAGAAGTTGATATATAATTTAAGGAACGCTAACCGCAAGTATTAACCTGTGTCCTCTGAAATATGAACAGTCATATGGTATGCAGTGGTGGAATGGAGCTGAACTGATAGCAAGGATACAATGTGTTGCCAAAAGGAAAACCAACCGCAAGTATTAACCTAGGTTTGCTGACACCTGACCTGTGATATGGTAAGCAAGGATGGTGTGGAATTAAATTGGATTATTTGTGCTCCAAAGAGCTACGTATATGATGATTCCAAGTTTTGAAAAGTGTGTGATAAATAGGAAGAGCGTTTACCGCTAGAAGAGTGCTATTATTGAAGCGTCTTTATAAGGACTCTGACTTTCTTTATATTGTAGAACAATTTATCTATATAAGAACAGTGACAAGTGTTACCACTGGATTTTTCACAGATATGTAAATGGTGGATGTGTACAGTGAGGACACTTAAGTTTCTATTGATTTCTCTTAAAGGGAATGATTTAACCTGTGACAACCATTTATGCCTTCCTGCACAGAGACATTTATAGATATTTTGAACCAATTTTTCTGTGATGACTTTGTTTCCCATTGGGACACCTTGGGCATTTATTTTAGTTTATGCCAGTGGATGTGAATGTAGTCTGATGGTTTGAGTGAATGAGTGTGGCCCCTTACTGATATATTGACATAATATTTACCTTTCTGCATTTATTTATTATTATTTTTTGCATATTTATTTTAAATGCTGGGTACATTTATATGTTTTATACACCTATGTTTAACATTCAACACCTATATTATTCAATAAAAATGACTAAAAGAAGGTAAATACTTGCACAAAATGCCATCCCATATAGAATTTAACAAATGTCATCTATTGTACCCTTACTCAGGTGTCCCATTTACGGTATTTAGAGTAGATGCCTAAAATTAACAGCACAACAATATGAGGCTACTGCTTGCCGTCAGCTGACAGTGACAATCCCTTAAAAGATAATGTAATTAAATTCTATGAGGTAGTAAATAAAAATATAGATAAAGGGGAATCAGAAAATGTGATATACTTGAATTTTGCAAAGGTGTTTGATACAGTGCCACATTAATGTACAAAATTAAGGGACTGGGAATAGCTGAAAATGTTAGCTTGTGGATCAATAACTTGCAAAAAAAGACAGGAAGCAACGAGTAATAGTCAATGGATTGGACAAAATTAATCAGTGGAGTCCCCCAGGGATCGGATCAGTACTGGGCCCTTTTTAATATTGTTATAAAAGATTTAGAGCAAGGATTAAATAGCAACATCTTTAATTTTGCAGATGATACAAAGTTGTGTTTGTCATTAGGTCAGTGCAGGATGAAATTGTTTTACAAGGGACTCTAAAAAAATTAGAAGAATGGGCAGGTAAATACTAAATGAGATTTAATACTGGACAATGCAAGGCTCTATATTTTGGAAGTAAAATTAAGCAGGCAACCTATTATTTAAATGGGACTAGACTTAGCCAAACAGGGAAGGAAAGGGATTTAGAAGTAGTAATAGATAACATGCTAAAGATGGGTGCACAATGCTGGGCAGTGGCTTCTAATACTGATAAGATACTAGCATGTATTAAAAAAAGTTATTGATGCAAGAGTTAAACTTGATGGACTTCTGTCTTTTTCAACCTCATCTACTATGTTACAACTACATGAAAAACCTTGTTTGAAGAACGTAGCAAGTAGGACCGGTTCTATGAGACATTTGTCAATTAGCTGGACAAACATATTACCACATATGCGAAGATATAGATGTCTGCAGCAAAATAAGTGTCTGCATGTCCCTTTATGTATTGTATGAAGCAACAGAGGAAATAAACCTCCAACTTGCATTCTAAATGCCTATGGATCTGTTAGGTTACTGTTGCCATGGTGTTAAGAAAGCTTGGGGGCACTTCTTCTAAAAAGCGGTATTTTCCTATCTCAATCACCTGCTATCTAGATAGGCATTTGAACCCTTTTTTGAAAGATGCTAAAAAAAATTCTATGTTAAGTGTATTAAGTGTGTTCTACCCTGTTTTTATTTATCTGGCCTCCCTCCTACATAAAACACTGAGATGGTCCACAACACATTGATAAAATGTATCTCTTTATTGGCAACAGAATAAAAACAAACTGTGATGTTTGGGGTCTCCCCCTTAATCATACCTGTTGTACATACATTTTATACAAGCTCATAAAGGCAAATTGGCGCCAGTTTCTCTATTCCTGATTATCTAATGCCATCTATTGGACTTAATCAATAACTGCAGCTACACACATAATACATGTAATAGCCCTGAACATACGTTTTTGTTACCATGTAGCCAAATGCCTAAATATCACTAAATTACATCCTTATTTAAAAGCCATTACTGAAACAGTTCAATGTGGAACAGCACTAGAGGACAGGAGTGCTCGTGTAGACAGGTGAACTGCCACTTCACCAAAATGTATATAGTAGAATGAAAATGTCCACAGCTCTCCAATGCTAGAAAATTTCTTTATTAGGACAAAATAGCGACGTTTCGAGGCCAATGCCTCTTAATCATGCATAGGCTATTACAGACTTATCACACCTTATATACCTGTTAGTTTGGCGCCACAGGGCCCACACCTGTTAAAAAATAGTGACACCTGCTGGTGTTCTTATGTATTACATTAAAAAAGCATTTATACACAATTACATATACATGCTTATAGAAATCGAATGATATACTGATGTAACAAGACAAGTTTGTATCTTTTAAAGAAAATCACATGGTTAATGTTGAACCATTTGGATAGTACCCTTATCCCAATGAAAAAGATTAATTCATGAGATGTGAGCAAGCAGGTTTATAGCAATAATGGATTTCTATTATGTACTGATCCAATATAAACTAAGATAAAAGTTTAATTCTTAATTTATCTTATGAAAATTATTTTATTAAATTATATTGGATAAGAGTATGTCTCGTTTAATATTGCTGATAATGAAACTATATTGTAACCCATAAAGTGTACCCTTTATTTGAACATGCTGTAGCATACTTAAAGGTAAACTGACAGATCTAATTCTCTATTTAGGCCTCTAGGGGCCAATGTTTCTAGTTTATGAATCCACCATGATTCTTTCTGTTTTAATAAAGTTTCCCTATCTTGGCCACTTCTCTGGGGTTTTATCTGATCAATTACTTGCCATCTCATTTGGCTGATATTGTGGCCTTTTTCTATGAAATGACTAGATACTGGGGCCTCTTTGTTTTTACAGCGTATATTAGAGCGATGTTGGCTCATCCTATCCTTTACTTTACGGGTGGTCTCTCCCAAGTAAACCAGAGAACATGGACACTTGATCAAGTATACAACGTGTGTAGTGTCACACGTGTAGAAACCTCTGATATCATATCTTGTACCATTATGGGGATGATGAAAAAGGCAAATTTTTTCATCATCCCCATAATGGTACAAGATATGATATCAGAGGTTTCTACACGTGTGACACTACACACGTTGTATACTTGATCAAGTGTCCATGTTCTCTGGTTTACTTGGGAGAGACCACCCGTAAAGTAAAGGATAGGATGAGCCAACATCGCTCTAATATACGCTGTAAAAACAAAGAGGCCCCAGTATCTAGTCATTTCATAGAAAAAGGCCACAATATCAGCCAAATGAGATGGCAAGTAATTGATCAGATAAAACCCCAGAGAAGTGGCCAAGATAGGGAAACTTTATTAAAACAGAAAGAATCATGGTGGATTCATAAACTAGAAACATTGGCCCCTAGAGGCCTAAATAGAGAATTAGATCTGTCAGTTTACCTTTAAGTATGCTACAGCATGTTCAAATAAAGGGTACACTTTATGGGTTACAATATAGTTTCATTATCAGCAATATTAAACGAGACATACTCTTATCCAATATAATTTAATAAAATAATTTTCATAAGATAAATTAAGAATTAAACTTTTATCTTAGTTTATATTGGATCAGTACATAATAGAAATCCATTATTGCTATAAACCTGCTTGCTCACATCTCATGAATTAATCTTTTTCATTGGGATAAGGGTACTATCCAAATGGTTCAACATTAACCATGTGATTTTCTTTAAAAGATACAAACTTGTCTTGTTACATCAGTATATCATTCGATTTCTATAAGCATGTATATGTAATTGTGTATAAATGCTTTTTTAATGTAATACATAAGAACACCAGCAGGTGTCACTATTTTTTAACAGGTGTGGGCCCTGTGGCGCCAAACTAACAGGTATATAAGGTGTGATAAGTCTGTAATAGCCTATGCATGATTAAGAGGCATTGGCCTCGAAACGTCGCTATTTTGTCCTAATAAAGAAATTTTCTAGCATTGGAGAGCTGTGGACATTTTCATTCTACTATTATTTAAAAGCCAGATATTCCCTCATTACAGCCTTTTAATATATGCCAATGTTTATTGACTATTTGCTTGATGTTCTGACTGAGGGGACTATACTGTGTAACAAATACCATACGGTCTCTCTCTTTCTTATTTTTAGGTGTAGATTCCTCTTTAGTGATTTAATTCATTTTCTGTTCTAGCAGCCTCTTAGGGTATCCTCTCTTTAAAAACGTAGGTTGCATCTCTTCAAGCCTTTGAATGACCCTATTCTCCTTACTTACTATTCTTTGTACACTAAGCAATTGGCTTTTAGGCAATGAATCTATCAGTTTCCTAGGATCAATATAGTCCCCTTACAGCAGAGTTTAACTCTCCACCAAATGTATTGAGGGATCCAATGTTGCCCCACCATATGCCAAAGACGTCATCTATGTATTGCCACCATACTGCTCCAATTTTCCTAAATGTCTCATTTTCCTAGATGACTCTCTCCTCAAATTCACTCA
Source organism: Bombina bombina (assembly GCF_027579735.1). NCBI lineage: Eukaryota > Metazoa > Chordata > Amphibia > Anura > Bombinatoridae > Bombina > Bombina bombina. Next base: position 119,735,700 of record NC_069503.1, read on the forward strand.
TGAATAGATTGGCATATGATGGTGCGACATTGGACCCCATAGCAGTGCCCTTCACTTGGACATGCCAAGTATCATGGAAGAGGAAATAATTCCAGTACAATACCAGCCTCAATAAGTCTTCAATGAAATCACATTTCAAGTTAGCATACCCCTTAGTTATAATAATGTTTTTAACAATTATCCCTATTGCTGTTTCATGTTTGATACATGTATACAGGCTTTTAACGTCCATGGTATACAGAAGGAACTTGTCTGAGTTTAACTCTGGATTACCGGCCTTGCTTTAAAAAACCCCAGTGTCTTTTAAATTAGAGGACATCTTAATGACCCCTGGTTGCAAGATCTTATCTAAAAAATTAGAGATGTTAGTATAGCCTGAATCCACACTGGAGACAATCAGTCTCCTAGGGGGTCTCTCTGCATTCTTGTGAATTTTAGGTACTGTCTAGAATATTGGGGTTATCAGATTTTTATTTGTCAAATAATCCATCAATTGTTTATTTATATGTCCCTGTGCAAAACCTCTTTCCAGGACATGCTTTATCTCTTTTTGTGTGTCAATTATTTGATTATGTGACAATACCTTATACGTGTCAGTTTCATTAAGTTGTGCATTGATCTTGGCTACATAGAAGGATCATAGAGACAGACAGTGTTTGTGCATATGGAGAGAGAGACAATGTTTGTGTGTATGAATAGAGAGTGAGCGAGAGAGAGAAAGAAAGAGAGAGGGAGAGAGTGAGAGTGAGAGAGTTTGTGTGTATGGAGGGATGTCCTTTAAGACACAGGGTAATCAGTAAAATACCCCAGCTACCCCTTTAAGACATAGGGTAATCAGTAGAATCCTCCAATCTGCCCATTTAAAGGGACACTGAACCCAAATGGTTTCTTTCGTGAATCAGATAGCGCATGCAATTTTAAGCAACTTTCTAATTTACTCATATTATACATTTTCTTCGTTCTCTTGCTATCTTTTTTTGAAAATGAAGGCATCTAAGCTAAGGAGCCAGACAATTTTTGGTTCAGCACCATGTATAGCACTTGGTGGTTGAATGTATCCACCAATTAGCAAGAACAACCAAGGTGTTCACCAAAAAATGGGCTGGCATCTAAACTTACATTCTTGATTTTCAAATAAAGATACCAAGAGAATGAAGAAAATTTGATAATAGGATTAAATTAGAAAGTTGCTTAAAATTGCATGCTCTATCGAAATCACAAAAGAAATAAATTGAGTTCAGTGTCCCTTTAAGACACAGGGTAATTTTTAAAATCACGCTCAAGTACCCCTTTAAGATACTAAAGTAATCAGTAAAAATGCCCCCAACTGCCCTTTTAAAAAAATAGGATAATCAGTAAAATCACCCTTAACTACCCCTTTAAAAGAAAGGGTAATCAATATAATTCCCCCAACTGCCCCTTTAAGACACAGGGTAATCAGTAAAATCACCCTCAAGATAAAGAGTAATCAGTAAAAATTCCCCCAATTGCATTTTAAAGACACAGGAATGTCAGTATTAATAACCTCACCTGCCCCTTTAAAAAACAGGGTAATCAGTAAAATCACCCCCACCTACCCCTTTAAGAAAAAGGGATATAAGGAAAAAAACAGCTACCCCTTTAAGACCCAGGGTAATCAGTAAAATCCCCCCCCCAGCTAACCATTTAAGATGCAGGATAATCAGTTAAATTCCCCCAACTGTCCCTTTAAGACACAGGATAATCCGTTAAATTACCTCAACTGTCCCTTTAACACACAGGGTAATCAGTTTAATTACCTCAACTGTCCCTTTAAGACACAGGATAATCAGTTAAATTCCCCAACTGTTCCTTTAAGACAGAGGGTAATCAGTAAAATCAACCTCAACTGTCCCTTTAAGACACAGGGTAATAAGTAAATTTCCCCATGCCCCTTTAAGACATAGGGTAATCATTAAAATCCCACCAACTGACCCTTTAAGACACAGGGTAACCAGTACAATCACCTTCAATTACCCCTTTAAGACACAGGGAAATCAGTATAATAACCCTCAACTGCCCCTTTAAGATACAGGGTAATCAGTAAAATCACCCTAGGTGCCCCATTAAGACACAGGGTAATGAGTAAAATCACCGTAACTGCCCCTTTAAAACAAAGCTTAATAAGTTAAATTCCTCCAACTGCCCATTTAAGAGAAAGGGATATTAGTAAAAAAAAAAACTACCCCTTTAAGACACAGGGTAATCAGTAAAATCACCCTCAACTACCCCTCTAAGATACATGGTAATCAGTAAAATCACCCAACTGACCCTTTAAGACACAGGGTTATCAGTTAAATTACCTCAACTGTCTCTTTAAGACACAGGGTAATAAGTAAAATCACCCAACTGCCCCTTTAAGGCACAGGATAATAAGTTACATTCCCCCAACTGTCCCTTTAAGACACAGGGTAATCAGTTACATTCCTCCAACTGTTCCTTTAAGACACAGGGTAATAAGTAAAATCACCCAACTGACCCTTTAAGACACAGGGTTATCAGTTAAATTAACCCAACTGTCCCTTTAAGACACAAGATAAACAGTAAAACTTCACAATAATGCCCCTTTAAGACACTGGGTAATCAGTTAAATTACCCCAACTGCCCCTTTAAGGCACAGGATAATCATACAACAAAAAATAGTGTGTCACATACTGAAACATCCAGAGCAGAGACTCCAAAGAGTGTTTCACATACTAAAAAATCCAGAGCAGAGACTCCAAAGAGTGTGTCACATAATAAAAAATCCAGGGCAGAGACTCCAAAGAGTGTGTCACATACTAAAAGATCCAGTGCAGAGACTGCAAAGAGTGTGTTACATACGAAAAAATCCAGAGCAGAGACTCCAAAGAATGTGTCACATACTGAAACATGCAGATCAGAGACTCCAAAGAGTGTGTCACATACTGAAAAATCCAGCGCACAGACCCCAAACTGTGTGTCACATACTGAAACATTCAGATCAGAGACTCCAAAGAGTGTGTCACATACTGAAAAATCCAGCGCACGGACCCCAAACTGTGTGTCGCATACTGAAACATTCAGAGCACAGACGTAAAATGGTGTGTCACACACTGAAACATCAAGCGCACAGACCCCAAGTAGTGTGTCACATACTGGAACATCCAGAGCACAGACCCCAAATAGTGTGTCACATACTGGAAGATCCAGAGCACAGACTCCAAATAGTGTGTCACATACTGAAACATCCAAAGCACAGACCCCTAACAGTGTGTCACATACTAAAACATCCAGAGCACAGACGTAAAATGGTGTGTCACACACTGAAACATCAAGCGCACAGACCCCAAGTAGTGTGTCACATACTGGAACATCCAGAGCACAGACCCCAAATAGTGTGTCACATACTGGAAGATCCAGAGCACAGACTCCAAAGAGTGTGTCACATAGTGAAACATGCAGAGCACAGAGCCCATATAATGTGTCTCATAACGAAACATTGTGAGCAATAACATCCACCCCACCGGCCCCTTTAAGACAGAGGGATATGAGTAAAAAAAAAAAAACACCTACCCCTTTAAGACAGTTTGAGGGCATATAATGGTATGAATATCTGATAAAATCCTCCCCACCTGCCCCTTTAAGAATAAAACACTTTATTGGCTATGAAACCTATGGCTGTCACGCATGGGCAGTTTGAGGGGTAGGAAAATCGGACAAAATCCCCTCTGCTTCTACTGAGCATGCGTGGGGTTGAGTTGCCTGTTAAGAGGTAAATGTCTCTCCCTTCAGAATTTGCTACCAGTAGCTCTGCCCATGCCTAAATGCATTCAACACATTCCTTTCAGTCAGCTGTGGAATGCAATTACCTCATACTGGAATGCAATTACCTCATACTGAGCATGCTCAGTTGGAGGGTAGCAAAATCGTACGGGCGCGAAAATCAGATAGAACAACAGTGTTCTAAAGTAACAGCTGATAATACGTCACTTTGACGTGGGTATACACATTCCTATGGTATACCAGTTTCTTTAGGACACAGGCAGCAACTCTGAGAAGAGTCATGGGCAGTGAATGCAGGCATGTGTATAAGCATAATCTGACCCTCACAGCAGAGCAGCAAGAGAATGTTACAGCCATTTTAGATGCACTGGAAGCTTATTTTAAACCTGCTAAAAATGTTATATATGAAATGTATATGTTTGGATGCTGCAAACATGAAGAGGGAGAATTTCTTGATAACTTTGTTACACGCTTGAGAGAAAAGGCAGCAACTTGTGAATATGGTACTCTAAGGGATGAATTAATAAGGGACAAAATTGTTCTTCTACGTAGCTAGTGAGAGCACACGTAGGCGTCTACTAAGAGAACATGACTTAACTTTAAACACAGCCATTGAAACGTGCCGTACAGCAGAGCTCACTGACAGACGTCTGAAAGCTATGGAACAGGACAGACAGCAGACCGACAGCATAAACATTGCAATGCAGCGACAACACATAAGCAAACCGCAGCAACCACGCCGCCTGTTTAGCACAAATGCTGCAAACCCTACAGCATGCAAATATTGTGGGACTGTGCATCAAAGAATTAAAGAGCAATGTCCAGCTTATGGGAAGTCTTGTAGGTCTTGTGGAAGAACAAATCACTTTGCTAACGTTTGTTTGTCAAGTAAAAGACAGCCATCACTAGGAAAGTTACACACCATGGAGAACACATCTGCATATGAGGAAGAGCCACACTCCGCTGAAGTGATATACAGTAGTGAATTGATCTGCACTGTGCAAGCCAGAGGAAAGAAATGGTTTGTAACTTTAAATTTAAATAATAAGCCCCAATCCTGCCAGCTCGATTCAGGAGCAACATGTGATGTAATGTGTTTGAGAGACACAATTATGTTAGCACCAGAAGTACCTCTACTGCAAAGTGACACCAGACTAAAGTTCTACTCAGGTGAGATTATGAAATCTCTAGGACTCTTCAGGGCAGAATGTGTCATATGTGGAAGGACACACAAGCTAGAGTTTGAAATTGTGGAAGCCTGCCAAAAGCCACTGTTATCCGGTTCAACCTGTAAGCGTCTAGGGCTGATGCATTTCTCTATCCCCGCAGAGCTCAACGTGATGGACAATCAATTCAAAGGGCGCTTGACAAAACATTTGCTATTAAAGGAATTTAGTGATGTTTTTACTGGGCCAGTAGAATCTGTACCAGGGGAAGTTCATTTTGACCTTGACATGTCCCTCCAGTACAATGCGCACCGCGCAATGTGCCAGTGGCCATAAAACAGGCAGTTAAGGTGCAGCTTGACCAGTATGAGGCTGATAGACATTTAGCAACAGTGACTGAACCAACTGATTGGATAAGTAACCTGGTGATTTTTTTGCATAAAATTAATATATTTATTCTAGATGTGATGCCGGCATCCAAAACTAGAGAAATCTAAAAATAAATCCAAAGTGTATAGTGTGTCTTTAGCGCTATATAATACACAGATTCACAGATTCAATTGATATATTGTATAGTATCGTAACATGACTAACTGAATACAAGGTATATACTGAATCTTCAAGTCTTATATACTAACGTATGTTGTCATAGTATCATATCGTTAGTCCCATAAGTTGCAGTATGTATCGTAATATGTCTTGTTAATAGAAGCCAAATGGCTTTGTAGAAAAAACCTTGATGTATTGTCCTCTCCTGATCGGTAAACACACTGATCCGTTTGGTGTGCTTGGCGGGATGCAGCAATCCGTGCTGCTTGGTAAATGTAGTTCCGGGTTAAAGTGTAAGGTACGGTCCGTGGTGGCCAGTAAGGCGTTCTGTGTACCTGTAGCCTTCCACCTTCGTGAGTTGATTTATAGGTAGGTAGTGAATTGAAGATTACCGGGTCATGGGGCAGGAATTATACATACAGAGACGAATCTTAATTGTGAGATATGTCTCAATGTACCTGACCTAACCGGTATGAAAGTTATGGAAAAAAGATTACACTGATACAGGGTCAGCAGTCTTTCTACGCGTTTCAGCCTCCAGGGGCCTTTATGTGTGTAACATACTCACTCAGTTTAATCTTTTCCAGCTGTATAGATATCAAGTCAAATCCGCTAAGAGTGTGTACAATCAAGTTAATACATACTTAGTCCCTGTCCTAATTTTGACATTTAACAGTGTTCACATATACACAAAATTATTTATTATATATAAAATTATTTATTATATATCTATTTTTTATATATATTTGTGGCAAACCTCGCCACTTATGAACTATGCAGGAATTGTTATTTAGGCTAATGGTTAAAATGTATGTTAAACTGTATGTTACTGTTTAAACTCCCTGCTGTTTCAGTTGGGAAACCCCTTGTAGGGGAGACTGTTTTTAAAAAAAAGTGTTTGTTTGTTTTTTTCAGTTGAAGATTAAGTTGTTGTTGACTCCCAAGCTATGTGTCGTCTAGTTCTTGGTGGAAAGGGGTTATTATTACAATTACCAAGAGTAGTTACTTGCTTGTCTCTGCTTACCCAAAAGATATTACAGATCCTACTACCTCTCTGCTACAATTACCAAGATTAGTTATTTGCTTGTCTCTGCTTACCAAAAAGATATTACAGATCCTACTGCCTCTCTGCTACAATTACCAAGAGTAGTTACTTGCTTGTCTCTGCCTACCCAAAATATATTACAGATCCTACTGCCTCTCTGCTACAATTGGTGGCAAGCGACGGGATTCAAACCGCACAGCAAGTCGTAGGACATGTGATGTATATGAACAGACGGTGAATGGGGACAGATTATACCAGACTAAAGAGAACTGCATTGAAGGAATTACTGGAGGCGAGAGGAATTATTGCCAGCAATAAAACCAAAGCAAGGCTGATTGCAGAGCTCATGGAGGGAGACCGGGTAGCAGGTACGGCCGTACCAATGGCGAACAACGAAACTGAATTCCAAAAAGAGATGCGGGCCCGGTTGGCTTTTTTTCCGCTACCCCATTCGGAGGAGCTCCTGACACGGACATCAGCAGACGTACAGGAGTACTTGATGGTGACCCGACAAACCACCCAGAGACCCGGAGAGGGGCTACCAGTACACTCCAGTGCTGGTACAGGGAAAGCTAAGATTCCCTACCACGCATTCAAGGATCATACCGACACGGAGGATATTGATGGGTACCTACAGGACTTTGAGCGATTATGCCAACTGCATAATATTAGTACCGCTGACCAAGTTCCCCTACTGGCTGGCAAGTTATCCGGGCGGGCCGCTGAAGCCTACCGCACCATACCAGATGAGGACAGCAGGGACTACCAGAAGGTAAAACAGGCCATCCTGACTAGGTATGCTATTACCCCGGAGGCATGCCGACAGCGGTTCCGAGACCTGAAGAAGCTGGAGAAAGATACCCACACTGAGTGGGCGCATCGGCTAACCAGGGCCGCTAAAGGCTGGTTGCAGGCAGCCCAAGTCACCCAGTTGGAAGACCTTTTACAACTCCTGTTGATGGAGCAATTCTTCCAAGGGGTGTCCACTGAATTGCAAAACTGGCTGAGAGATCGAAAACCGTGCACGGTACATACCGCAGCGACCTTGGCCGACGAATACCAAGATGCTCGGAGAGCTCAACGAACACAGCAACGCTCCAGTATTGGGGTCACCCCAACCCCCACTGCAGCTCCCACACCTCTGCTACCCCATCCTGGAGGGGGAATCTACCCACCCCCTCCCCGATACCAGACTCGATCAGCTATCCGTTGCCATCTTTGTAACCAACAAGGGCACATTCAGAGAGACTTTCTCAGGAACAAGAACCGATCTACCTGGAACAACCAGAACAACTTGTCAAACAACCGGGCAGCTGTACACTGCTACCAGAACGAGCCCCGACTACAGACCCAACCCGTAGTCTTCCACGAGGAACCCTTGGGCATCTTACATGAGGTAAACCCAGTACAGGCCGCTTTGGACAACCTACAAAGCCACCACCAGGTGGTCTATATAGAGGGCCGACGTGTCCAAGGGCTGCGTGACTCTGGGGCCACCATAACCTTGCTCCGGCAACATTTAGTTTCCACCAATCAACTCACCGGAGACTGTGTAGCTGTCCGGGTGGCCGGGGGAGCCATTTACAAGATTCCCACGGCCAAAGTACACTTGGATTGGGGAGCAGGGTCGGGGAACGTAGAAGTGGGCCTTATGCAAAATTTGCCCGCAGATGTTATTTTGGGCAACGACTTAGGGGAGCTGACTTCAGCGTTTGCACCCCGAACCTCCCCACTAGCAGCACTGCCCATGGTAACCCGACAACAGGCCCGCACCAACGCACTGGCTGATCACTCTGAGGCTCAGGTAAGCAATCACCCCCCTAATGTCTCTTGGGCCCCTCCACTAGAGTTTGGTAGCGAAGTGGCCACTGACCCCTCGTTGCAAGTATATAGGGATAAGGTAGACCAGAATCAGGCGGGGTTGGAAGGAGAGAGGTACGGTTGGGACAAGGGGTTACTGTACAGGTATGCAGAGAAGATAGTGGCTGGATCTATTCCCCTGTCCGTTCAGCAGTTAATAGTACCTCAGAGGTATAGACGAGAACTTCTACGGGTTGCCCACGATATTCCGCTGTCAGGCCACCTAGGAGTTAGTCGGACGAAGCACCGCCTAACTCAGAATTTCTTTTGGCCAGGGATCACCAAAGATATTAGGCAGTATTGCCAGACGTGTGACACCTGCCAACGAGTAGGGAAAAGAGGAGACCGATATAAGGCGAAGCTACACTCCCTCCCCATAATAGAGGAGCCTTTTAGTCGAGTGGCAGTGGACCTCATTGGCACCCTAGCCAAGCCTAGCCCCTCGGGGAAGAGGTATATACTCACGGTCATGGATTATGCCACCCGATATCCCGAGGCAGTGGCTCTGGCTAATATTCATGCCGAGACCGTGGTGGATGCCCTCATCAGAATCTTCTCCCGCATGGGATTTCCCCGGGAGATTATTTCGGACCGGGGCACCCAGTTTACGGCCGAGATTACCCACCAGTTGTGGAGAGCATGTGGGGTGAAACCCATTGTAAATTCCGCTTATCACCCCCAGTCTAATGGGCTCTGTGAACAGTTTAATGGAACACTGAAACAGATGCTCCGCACGTTCATGGATACCCAGAAGAACTGGGAGCTGTTTCTACCCCACTTGCTTTTCGCCTACCGGGAGGTACCTCAGGAGTCCACGGGGTTCTCTCCCTTTGAATTATTATTCGGAAGGAGGGTACGGGGTCCCCTAGACTTAATCCGAGAGCATTGGGAGGGGGAAGTCACTAGTGACGGTACTCCTATCGTACCATACGTGCTGGAGTTTAGGGAGCGCCTGGAGGCCCTGACTCGGACCGTCCACTCCAACCTTCAGGCGGCTCAAACCCGTCAGCGCCGTTGGTATGATAGGGGCGCCAGGGACCGCAGTTTTCAGACTGGGCAGAAGGTGCTAATCTTAAAACCGGTCAAAAATGATAAACTGCAGGCCTCCTGGCAGGGCCCATACAAGGTAGTGGAACAAATCTGTGACACCACTTATGTGATCGGCCCATGTACTGGAGCAGGCGGTAGACGCATGCTCCATGTAAATATGTTGAAGCCGTACCATGAACACGCAGAGGAGGTGAATGCTATTTGCGCCCCTGCCACGGACGACGCAGACAGTTTACCTCTTCCCGACCTCCTAGGAATGAAGAACCGGAACGAAGGTCTGGGAGAGGTACAATTGGGTGAGCGGTTAAGTCCTCGGGAACGAGCTCAAATAGCAGAGCTACTGCAGGAAAAGAGAGACACGTTCTCCAACGTGCCTGGATATACCCGACTGGCCACCCATAGGGTAGAAACCCCAGGTCACCTCCCCATGCGTCAACCTCCTTACCGCATACCAGATTCGGTGAGAGAACATATGCGGAAGGAGATTGACGAGATGCTACAGTTAGGAGTGATTGAGCACTCGAACAGCCCCTGGGCCTCGCCGGTAGTTCTAGTGCCGAAGCGGGACGGCACGACCCGCTTCTGCGTAGACTACCGGAAACTTAATGATAAAACCGTCTCTGACGCCTACCCTATGCCCCGGATAGATGAGCTCCTGGATAAAATGGCTCGAGGCCAGTACCTCACCACCATAGATCTGTGTAAGGGGTACTGGCAGATCCCACTAGCCGAGGATGCCATCCCCAAATCAGCGTTCGTCACCCCGTTTGGCCTGTACCAATTCAAGGTCATGCCATTCGGGATGAAGAATGCTCCGGCTACTTTCCAGCGAATGGTAGATCGGCTACTGGATGGGTCCCAAGAGTACGCATGTGCCTATTTAGACGACATAGCTATATTTAGCAGCTCCTGGGACGAGCATTTGAACCATATAGGGGCGATCCTAGATCGCATTAGGGAGGCAGGATTAACCCTTAAGCCTAGCAAATGTCATATAGGGATGGCGGAGGTCCAGTACATAGGGCACCGAGTAGATAGCGGGCAGCAGAAGCCCGAACCGGCCAAGGTAGAGGCTGTAGCCAAGTGGCCCACTCCCCGTACCAAGACCCAAGTGCTAGCCTTTCTAGGTACCGCAGGCTATTATAGGAAGTTTGTACCTAATTATAGTACCCTAGCCAAACCCCTCACCGACCTCACCCGTAAAAACCTTCCTAAGATTGTTACCTGGAGCCCAGAGTGTGAACAAGCATTCCAAGAACTGAAAAACGCTCTCGTAAATGCCCCTATCCTTGCTGCCCCGGATCCAACTAAACGCTTTCTCGTCCATACAGACGCTTCTATGTTTGGATTGGGAGCCGTGCTGAGCCAAGTCGGGGCTGATGGCAGCGAGCATCCTGTGGCCTACCTAAGCAGGAAATTGTTACCCCGAGAAGTTAGCAACGCCGCCATCGAAAAGGAATGCCTGGCCGTGGTGTGGGCCCTCAAGAAACTTCAGCCATATCTATATGGACAACAATTTTCCCTGCTCACAGATCACAACCCGTTGGTGTGGCTGAACAGGGTATCCGGAGACAATGCCCGGCTGTTGTGCTGGAGTTTGGCGCTGCAGCAGTTTGACTTAACAATCCATTACCGACCTGGGAAGCAAAACGGCAATGCCAACGGGTTGTCCAGACAAACTGAACTTGAACCTTGATCTGTGAACACTCCTCCGGACCTCCCCAAGCCAATCCGTTGGGATCAGACTGGGTATGCCGGTTTGGTTCTGGGGGAGCATTGTGGCAAACCTCGCCACTTATGAACTATGCAGGAATTGTTATTTAGGCTAATGGTTAAAATGTATGTTAAACTGTATGTTACTGTTTAAACTCCCTGCTGTTTCAGTTGGGAAACCCCTTGTAGGGGAGACTGTTTTTAAAAAAAAGTGTTTGTTTGTTTTTTTCAGTTGAAGATTAAGTTGTTGTTGACTCCCAAGCTATGTGTCGTCTAGTTCTTGGTGGAAAGGGGTTATTATTACAATTACCAAGAGTAGTTACTTGCTTGTCTCTGCTTACCCAAAAGATATTACAGATCCTACTACCTCTCTGCTACAATTACCAAGAGTAGTTATTTGCTTGTCTCTGCTTACCAAAAAGATATTACAGATCCTACTGCCTCTCTGCTACAATTACCAAGAGTAGTTACTTGCTTGTCTCTGCCTACCCAAAATATATTACAGATCCTACTGCCTCTCTGCTACAATATTTTTATTTATTTTTGAGCCCATGACTCTGTGCTTCTGTTAGCGCTATCCCTACCCCCATACTTCAGCACATTTTTGGAGTTGATGTTTGAGGTTACATCTTCTCTTTTGGGATTAGCTATAGAGTCTGAGTGTAGCATCTATGAATTAACCCTTTCTTGCAAGCTAAGAATATGCATAGATCCCAAATTCTTGAATCAGGCACTGAGGCGATCTCACTACATCATTCCAACTCTCGAGGATGTGTTGTACAAGCTGCCTAAGGCATATCTGTTCACGCTTATTGATGCCTGCGATGCATTTTTACAATGTAAGTTGGATAATGCAAGTAGCTACATGACAACCTTCTGGACTCCCTGGGGCAGAAAAAGATGGCTCAAGTTGCCTTTTGGAGTATCAATTGCACCAGAGGTGTATCAACGTAAATAACATGAACTATTGGCTGGACTCAGTGGTATCGAACCAATAGCTGATGACATCCTTGTGGTTGGCTGTGGGGACACAGATAGGGAAGCAGAGCAAGATCATGATTGCAAACTATTGGAACTAATGAATTGTTGTAGGCAGCTGAAACTAAGACTTGGCATGAAAAAACTGCAATTCAAGGTCAAAGAGGTCCGCTTCCATGGACACATACTATCCTTTGAGGGTTTAAAGGCTGACCCAGAAAAAAAAATCAGAGCTATACTGGATATGCCACAGCTGGCGAATGTGAAATCCTTGCAGCGTTTCATAGAATTTGTTACTTACCTATCAAAATTCCTACCACACCTCTCAGAGGTTTGCGAGCCGTTGAGAAGGCTTCTGGACAAGGATGCAGTTTGGCATTGGCTTCCTAAGCATGATAATGCGGTGCAGGACTTCAAACATTTGGTCACAGTTACACCTGTCCTGAAGTACTATGACATTACAAAACCTGTAACTATTCAAAGTGATGCAAGCAAAAGTGGACTAGGGTGTTGCCTATTGCAAGCTGACCAGCCTATCGCTTTTGCTTCAAGGGCACTGACCCTTACTGAGCAAAACTATGCACAAATCGAAAAGGAATGTTTGAGTATTGTGTTTGCCTGCCAGCGATTTCATCACTACCACTATGGTCGTGACGAGATCATGGCAGAAACTGGCCATAAGCCTCTGATATCTATTTTCAAGAAACCACTTTTGTGTGCACCAAAACGTCTACAGAGCATGTTGCTCACGTTACAAAATTATTGCCTAAATGTTGTCTATAAACCTGGACCTGAAATGTACATTAGTGACACTCTTAACAGAGCTACAGCAGCAAGTGGTACACCTGAAAGTGCACAACAGTTTGCAATGTTCAACAGGACTGGATGTCATGTCGCAGATTAAACATTCAGACTATTTAAACGTCACAGACCAACGATTGCTTCAGATAAGACATCACACAGAAATTGACGAGAGTTTGCAAGCACTTAAGTATGTTGTTCTGAATGGTTGGCCAGATTCAAAGGCAGAGGTGCCATTCATTTTAAGAGAATATTGGACTTTCCGAGATGAAATCGGCATTCAGGATGGTGTACTCTACAAGGGGTCAAGGGTCATCATTCCTAAATCATTAAGATCGGAGATGCTGACACGTATTTATGTCAGTCACATTGGTGGTGAAGCATGCTATAGACAGGCACGAGATACCCTATATTGGCCTAACATGCAAAATGAGATTAGAGACTTTGTTAGCCGTTGTTCAGCATGCAATGAATATGAGCAGGCACAACAGAAAGAACCCATGATATCACATTTGCTGCCCACACAGCCTTGGCAAATTGTAAGCATGGATTTACTGAATTATGCTGGGCAAGATTTTCTACTAATCGTCGATCACTATTCTGACTTTTGGGAGATTGAGCTCCTTCCCGACCTGTTTGCTGAAACTACAATCAAGCGTTGTTATTCTGTTTTCATTTACTGTTTTGCAAGATGACTGCCCAGTGCCTTATAATGTAAAGTTAAACATGCAATCCAACTTACAGTTTAGTAGAATCCAGCAGAGTAGTTTAACTCAGACAAATTCCACAGCAGAGATTTATGAATCCTTCATGCTTTATTGTTGCAAAACAAGAATTCTGAGGTTCCAGAAGTGGTAATTGCCAGGTAAAAAGAATTTGCCTCTACAAAGCTATTAGCAGAGAGTTCTAGCAAACTTACACATTGAAAGTGAAACTAATTTTCACACAAGTGAAACAAAAATGGAGGCAGGAAGTGACCTCAAAAAGGTCAGAGGTAGCACATAGAATATACATTAAATTGAATACAATAATAAAACATAACACTAGAGGGAGCACAAGAACTAAAATAGCATTTAAAGATGTACATATGAATATATGGACAGAACACTCCCCGTCTGGTATCTGTAGATACCACTATATAAATCAAACAATAAACATAAAAATGTTGATTGAAGTCTCTTTATCCATGAGATCTGCAAGACAAAGAAAGAGAGAAAACATACAAAATGCAATTGCAAACATAAGTCCATGTTGTTTTAACATGATAATTCTTGAAGAGAAGCAGGGCTGGCACTGTCCCCTGTAGTCATCTCTCTATTGTAATCCTTTTGTCAACCAGTGTCTATGTTTATAATCACAGTCCATGTGAAATAGAAGAAGTACAACTTCTGTAATCCAAGACCAGGTACACTGGTAAGAAGTGTAGTAGCTTGAAGATGGTTCTCTTTAACAGGTACCACAAACTCAAATGTAGTACTGGTTGATGTTGTATCTGTAGCGTTTAACAAGAATGCGGGTCCTGTCAACCATGTCAATTTCATGAATTGTGCTGAAGTTAATGACCTGGTTGCAAGATCTGCAGTATTTTGGTTTGTAGGTACGTAATACCATTGCTCTGGTTTTGTAGATCTCCTGATGTGTTCTACTCGGTTGCTGATAAATCCTTCATATGGTTTTTCTTCAATGTCAGTCACTTTTGGGTAGGCCACAGCTGCATTAGCTTCTGTAGATGCATCTGAGAAGATGTAGATCTCTGTAGCTGTTGATAGAGATGTAAAAGCATAGCACTGTGGAATACAGAGCTTTTCAAGAGCCTTCAAAGAATCCTTCCACTTTTCCCAGGTCTGATGTTTCTCTGTAGGTAGTAAAGTATCCCAGGATTTTGACTCAGATGAAAGCTGTCTAAGCAGAGACTTTCCTTGTATAGTCACTGGAGCTACAAACCCCAGTGGGTCATAAAGACTGTTAATAATTGATAAAACACCATGTCTAGTGTATGGCTTTTCATCAGTAGAAACTTTGAAAACAAATTCATCAGTTGATATGTTCCAATGTAGACCAAGACTTTGTTGTACAGGTGGTGTATCTGTACCTAGATCTAAGTCTTTGAGGTCCGTTGCATGGTCTGCTGGAGGAAAGGCTTTCAACACCTTGCTGCTGTTTGAGACTAATTTATGAAGCCTTAGGTTTGCTACAGATAGCATCTTTTGTGTTCTTTTAAGCAGATCAATGGCTTCTTCATCTGTCGGTACAGACTTGATTCCATCATCCACATAGAAGTCTCTTTCTACATATTGTCTGGCATCTGTTCCATATTCCATTTCACCTTCTTGAGCTGTTCTTCTTAGTCCATATATTGCCACTGCAGGTGATGGACTGTTGCCGAAGACATGCACTCTCATGCGATAATCTATTATCTCAGCACTAGTATCATTGTTGTGATGCCACAAAAACCTGAGGTAATTCCTATTGTCTTCTCTAACAATGAAAAAATAGAACATCTGTTGTATGTCAGCCATGAATGCTACAGGTTCTTTCCTGAACCTGATCAATACTCCTATAGAGACTGTTAGTAAGGTTAGGTCCAGTAAGAAGAACACTATTGAGTGACATGCCTTCATACTGTGCACTTGAATCAAACACAACCCTTATTTGACCTGGTTTGCGTGGATGATAGATGCCAAATGAAGGAAGATACCAACATTCTTCACCTTCTTTTAGTGGAGGAGCTGGCTCTGCATGCTTATTTTCAAATATCTTCTGCATGAATGATACAAAGTGTTCTTTTATCTTCGGATCTTTCTTTAGAGTACGTTGTAAGGAAGAAAGTCTAGAGAGTGCTTGAACTCTGTTGTTGGGTAACCTTTGTCTTGGATTGCGAAATGGCAGAGGGGCTACCCAACTGTTTGAGTCATCCTTGTAAAACTCTTTGTCCATTAACTTGAGAAATTCTTTATCTTCGATAGAAGGAGCTAGTTTATTGTCATACTGTGTTGTGTGGAACACTGTACTTCCAATGTTGTCATCATCTGGTAAGGGAGTAACTATATCATCTTGACTGGCATAGTATGAATGTTCATAGATTCCAGGTTTCTCCTTTACATGGTAGTGATTTGGGCATGGCTCAAAGTAAGATGGACGTCCATTAATTAACACATTAGTTTTCAAGGAGTTAGTAATATCTGTTCTGTAGATTTTTCCTATACAGGCATCTCCAACTATTACCCAGCCAAGGTCAAGTCTCTGAGCGTATGGAGAATTATGAGGTCCATTACATTGCTGGCGTACCTTGTGTATTGTTAGAATGTCTCTACCAAGTAAAAGCAATATCTGGGCATTCTTCTCTAGAGCTGGTATGCAACTAGCTATGTGTTTCATGTGAGGATGGTAATGTGCTATTTCTGGCGTAGGAATCTCATCCCTGTTATCTGGAATTTGATTGCATTCAATAAGTGTAGGTAAAGGCAACTGTATACCATCTGTAATAGAAGCTATTATGAAATCACTAGCTCTTCTTCCTTTTGTTTCAAACTGACCTGCACATGTACCAAGGGTGTAAGATGAAGGATTACCATTTACGTTGAATATGTTGAAGAATTCAGTTCTAGCCAGTGATCGATTGCTTTGATCATCCAGAATTGCATACATTCTTACTGATTTATCAGGCTCTCCCTTAGGATACACTTTAACAAGACATATTTTAGAGCAGGACCTTCCACTAAGTCCTTCACCGCATATTTCAGTACATTTTGAAGCAACAGATGTTTTGTTTGTTGTCTCTTCTGCTTTCTCCCCGCCATGCTTTTCAGCAGGGGCAATACTTTCAAGTGGAAGGGAACTTGAAGACTCTGGGTGGAGAGCAAACACATGTCTGTCACTATTGCATTCTGAACATCTAATATTGGCTTTACAGTTTCTAGAAAGATGATCTGTTGAAGCACAGCACCTGAAGCATAGTCCATCATTTTTAAGAAGCTCTATGCGTTCTTGCAAAGGTTTTTCTCTAAAGCTACGACATTTCTTAAGTGGGTGAGGCTTCTTGTGCAATGGGCATTCTTGAATTAAATTCTTTAATTTCTCACTTTGCATTTCCTGTCTGGAAGGTGCTACATCTGTCTTTTGGACAAATACTGATTTCTTTGAGTTCTTGAATCTTGAAGTTTCTTTCTCATGTTCTGGAGAAGTCACCGCCCACTGATTTAATTCGGTTAAAGAGAAACTTGGATCATTTCTTGTTTTTGCTATGTCTTGGATGAACTTACTGAAAAAGGAAAAGGGAGGGAATGATACATTATTCTCTTGCTTGTATCTTGATCCTTGTGTTGCCCATTTATCTTGAAGAGCATGAGGTAACTTCGCCACAATTGGATTTACACCTTGTGCAGTATCAAGATAACACAGTCCTGATAGACATGGATCTGCTTTAGCTGCTTCTAGTTCCAGCAGAAGATCACTTAACTCTTGTAGCTTGCGATTGTCCCTAACTGTGACTTTTGGAAATTTTTGTATTTTCTTTAAAAAGGGCATTTTCAATTACTTCTGGACTACCATAAGTCTGATCCAAACATTCCCAAATCATTTTTAAACCTGCAACTGGGTTGTCTACATGGACAGCTCTGAGCCTCTTGACATGTTCTGCAGATTCAGCACCTAACCACTTTACCAGCAGATCAAGCTCTTCTCTAGCAGATATACCTAAATCTTCAACAGCAGTCTTGAATGTAGACTTCCAAGACCTGTAGTTCTCTGGCAGATCATCAAATTTTGTAAGACTTGTATTAGTAAGCTCACGTCGAATCATATACCTTGCAAACTCAGACATCTCTAACCTTTCAGTCTTTGTTACTGGAGGTGCCTGAAGATCACTTGGGTAATAGGAATTGAATGCTGAGGGATAGTATGGGTTCGCGGATACATTTAATCCAGCTGAAGCCTTTTCTTTCACTGATCTTAATGGAGGTGACTGTGATGGACCCCATACTTGTTTGTTTACAAGAGGTTGTGTGATTTGTGCATTGACACCTGAGCTGCTTATCCGCTGAATTGCATCTGTTCTGGCTGGAGCAATTGGATCGCTATTGAGATGTAAATCATTTGTGGTAGGGTGCACATCATTCCAACCTCTGTCTTTATGAGCATTGCCTCCTTCTTCCTCTTCAAAGGAATTGTAGTGTTTTCCACTCTGGTTAAGAACATAATCACATGTTCTCTTCTCTGGGTAGTCTGATCCCACCAGACTGACAGAATATTCTAGGAGCTCTTCTGTATTGGCTGCCTCAAGTACTTTTAATCTTGCCATGGCGACAGCTACTTCTTTTTCATATTGCAGTATTTCTAAATCTGTTTCTTTTTTCGCTGCTTCTAATTCTTTTTCCTTCTCCCATTTTGCTGCTTCTAATTCTTTTTCCTTCTCCCATTTTGCTGCTTCTAATTCTTTTTCCTTCTCCTGTTTTGCTGCCTCCATTTTCAGTGTTGCTTCTTTTTTGCTAAAAGATGCGCGCACCATTGCAGCTTCTGCTTCTGCACGTGCTTTGATAATGGCGGAGCTTATAGATGAAGAGGAAGTACTTCTAGATTTAGCAGAGCGAATTGTTGAGGCAGCACGCTGTGATCTGGATTCTAGCAAGTCTGCAATCCTGCTTTCAACTGTTGCTAATGTGCTTTGCACTAGTTTCTTGCGCTGTAGATTAGATTCATTAAACTGGGTTTGAATTTGCACAGTTTCCTCAACATTAGTTTTTGATAGCAGATTAAAATATTTGCGTGACAACCTTTCATAACAAGCATTAAGTCTGTCAGCAATCTTGTTTAACTGTTCTTTGTCATTAATAGTTTCATTTGCTAAAGATACACATTTTCTAAGCTTCTCCCACATTTCATCCAATGCATCCACTAATTCATCTTTCTCAGCTTGATAACTTTGTATGACTTTCTCAGTGGGTTTTATTGTACGCTGTGGTCTAATGCTCTGCTCTTTCTCCTGTGACAGTGTATCTTGTATTGCAAGTTCTTTTTCAGACATTTTAAGTAACTAGATTAGAGCTATTTTAACTGCAGTCATAAATTTCTCTGAGGAAACTAACAGTTTATACAAAGTTCAGTGTAAACTTCTCAGTTGCAGATTATCTTGTGTGAGACAGTGCAGATGCTTAATGGAATCTTCCTTGTTAAATGCAGAAACATTTACTGAGCTGTGTGCAGCAAGCAATGCAGCTTCTCATTTATATTATATAAAGTCCTTAGTTACACACTGAGCTGTGTACAGTTTACCAAACATGAGTCTTTCTATTGAAGATTTTGCAAGATGACTGCCCAGTGCCTTATAATGTAAAGTTAAACATGCAATCCAACTTACAGTAGAATCCAGCAGAGTAGTTTAACTCAGACAAATTCCACAGCAGAGATTTATGAATCCTTCATGCTTTATTGTTGCAAAACAAGAATTCTGAGGTTCCAGAAGTGGTAATTGCCAGGTAAAAAGAATTTGCCTCTACAAAGCTATTAGCAGAGAGTTCTAGCAAACTTACACATTGAAAGTGAAACTAATTTACACACAAGTGAAACAAAAATGGAGGCAGGAAGTGACCTCAAAAAGGTCAGAGGTAGCACATAGAATATACATTAAATTGAATACAATAATAAAACATAACACTAGAGGGAGCACAAGAACTAAAATAGCATTTAAAGATGTACATATGAATATATGGACAGAACAGTTGTAAAGCACAGTTTGCACGTCATGGACAGCCATACAGAGTAATCTCAGATAATTGACCTCAGTTTGCATGTGAGCAATTCAGATGGTTCTCTACAGATTGGGGGTTTGAGCATCTTACCTCTTCCCCTCAGCACCCTAAAGCTAATGGCAAAGCGGAATCAGCTGTAAATATAGTGAAGAATCTTTGCAAAAAGGCCAAGTATGAAGGTAATGACCCATGGAGAGCCATTCTACATTGGAGGAACACCCCAACTGAAGGCATGGACAGCAGTCCTGAACAGCGCTTGATGTCAAGGAGGCTGAAGACTTAATTGCCAGTGGCAAATAAATTACTTGAACCTTGTGTGGTAACAGGGGTACTGGAGAAGCTGCGACGGAGGAAACAGATCTCCAAACTGACATACAATGTGTCTGCCAAAGACTTACCAGAACTAAGCATTAGAGAGCCAATCCGTATGAAGCCGCTCCCTGGTGACAGGACTGGACACTGGAGACTGGGTACCTGTGTTCAGAGGGTTGCTCCACGCTCATATCTTGTGGATGTAGAAGGCAGTCTCTACCGCCGCAATCGAGTGGACCTGCGAGTGGCAGAACATCTCACCACACAAGCCTATAAGCATCCGGCACTTGAGCATTCGAGGCTCTCAATGCACCTAGTCCTACTGGACCAAATAAGCAAGGCAGAGACAATACTGCTGTCATATCAGAAGGATATAATGAGGATGTCATAATGCAGCCTCTTATATTAGCAAGTTCTTCAGTGCCAAACATACCAGCAGGGAAAGAGGGCAGCTCCTTAACACATTCTGGAGCTGAAAAGCTTCACCCAGGCAAAATCCCTGTGGCCTTGCGTAGTGGTCGAGTTTCAAGACTACCAGATAGACTCAATCTGTAGTGTATCTACCAGTAATGTAGTATGTTATGTTTTAGACTGTTCAGGATCTGTTTTAGGTAAATTGTTAGCACATTTGGATTGAATGTAAAAAGGGGAGATGTCATAGAGTTATTATGCAAATACTGTGTCTCTGATTGTTTATGGTAATATTGTACTGCCTTATACTTCCTGTTCCCTGTTCCTACCTCTGACCTGGATGTAGTTCTACAGTTCAATATTATTCCTCACACTAACAGCTTGAAGTGTCTTCATTTCTATACATGAAACAAGACTCTCACTCAGTCAGTGCAAGCTGTGTGGTTGTGCCCACCAGGAGTCCAGCTAAGCTAATGGCAGCCAGCATCAGCAGGCTAGATTGGGTGCCGGACTGCGGGCTGGGAGTGGGACATGGGTTGGAACTCTGGAAGGGAACTTGGAAGCCCGGATCATCATGAATAAACAAAAAAACTGAAAGTACAGACAGTGTAAATAGTATACAGAGCACCCTCTCTCCCTCATGGGCAGCTGTACTATTACCTATATTAAATATCTCATCATAAAAGCAGCACACAGTGTAACTAGTATACAGAACACTCTCCTCTCTCCCTCATGGGCAGCTGTACTATTACCTATAAATATCTCTTTATAAAGCCGCAAACAGTGTAACTAGTATACAGAGCACACTTTCTGCCCTCTCTCCCTCATGGGCAGCTGTACTATTACCTATAAATATCTCATTATAAAGCAGCACACAGTGTAACTAGTATACAGAGCACCTCTGCCCTCTCTCCCTCATGGGCAGCTGTACTATTACCTATAAATATCTCATTATAAAGCAGCATACAGTGTAACTAGTATACAGAGCACCCTCTGCCCTCTCTCTCTCATGGGCAGCTGTACTATTACCTATAAATATCTCATTATAAAGCAGCATACAGTGTAACTAGTATACAGCACACCCTCTGCCCTCTCTCCCTCATGGGCAGCTGTACTATTTCCTATAAAGATCTCATTATAAAACAGCACGCAGTGTAACTAGTATACAGAGCACCCTCTGCCCTCTCTCCCTCATCGGCAGCTGTACTATTACCTATAAATATCTCATTATAAAGCAGCACACAGTGTAAATAGTATACAGAGCACCCTCTGCCCTTC